>NW_012236524.1:1059275-1135695 GCF_000787575.1 Acytostelium subglobosum LB1 | reverse complement strand
ATTACTCAGTCACAAGATTTGAGGAAGAGGATTGAGGGTCTACCCTACAGTGTCGCCAATCTAGAGGTCCAGAAGGTTAGTATACACAGTCACTCTACCATTTCATTGTTACACTGCGCTAACCTTCAGTTACAGCTCAATGTGTTGTGGAAACAATACACTTTCTTGGTGTTTATGGCACAGACCAATCAATACAGAATCACTGAGGACCTATACCTGTCCTACTCCATCCCATTTGGTAATAACTATGTCAACTTGTTTGGAAAAGTTGTTACCTCCTATATCCATGCACAGGTTCTACACGTTGGAGCATTCTTACATAAGTATGGGTCGTTGGATCGCCTAGCAAACTTTGGCCTAGAGAATAGACACAAGGTCGTCAAAGAGATCGTGGATGGATCCAATCATCGCTTCACTCCAGAGTTTATGCAATCATTGTTGATAGACTCGTACCTGTCGGGAGGAATGGTACCAAACATAGACGCGATCAGTGCAACCATAGAGGGTGATCGTCCAACCATTCAACCATTGAAGAGGGCCAAGTCCAACGATGCCTCAAAACAATCTCCAAGGAAATGGTACAACCAGTTGGCAGAGTCCACCATCACTATATACGACTCTGAGTTCGCTTCCATCCAAGCCAACACACCGCTGTCGGTGATATCTAAGAAATATTTGTCCAATGTACTCCAAAATTATAAATTAAATAAATAATAAATACCACAATAATCTACATCAAGATCTATATCCATAACAATCATTTGTATTATTATACGACCAAACCATAATTATTTATTAATTGATCAATCAATATCTCAAAATATACATACAGTTTTGTTGACTTTGAGTCAAAATGTCTCTTTTGAGATGCCAAACACTCATTTTATTTATTGTGCACTTGTGCGTGGGATGGACCTCGCTCATATAAACTGAATCCCCACCTCGCACAGAATTGAATTTGTTGGGATTATAATATGACCAATTTCAAGCCTTACAAATTGGTTGGTTCAACAACAAATTCCACATTGTTCGAGGAGAGTAATACTTTAAATGCAAATCGACCGAAGTCATGGTTAACAGACAACTGAAATTGTTCATAGAGATTGATTTGAACTTGCGCGTTAACGCCGTTAACATGTTGAAAACATATGACAAATATGTTTATTAGATGTAGCCTTGCATTCTACAGCATGATCAAGAACAAATCTGAACAGATGATGATCCAATATCGGCAGTGATACAATCTTGAAGTTGGTATTCGTTTGTAGAAAATGGACCAGTACACGTTGAGTGTGTGTATAACTCAGGGGGCCCCTATCCAACATTGCATCGGCTGCGCCGATTCCATTATTTACTTCCAATTACTCTTTTATATTCTTTTATATTTCTTTTGGGGAGTCTAGGGAGGATAATAATAATAATAATAATAATAATAAGAGGATCTGGTAAAACAATTGGGGAGGATGGGGAGGGGAATAGGGAGGGAATAATAAAGTGTATCTGTCGCAACTTGGGGAAGGAAGGGAGGGGGATAGGGATAGGGAAATTGGGGAAAAGAGGATGTGTATCGACATAGGGAGGTTGGGGAGTCAATGGTGGAAACTTTTTAATAATAGAAAGAAATTATTTGATTCTTAAATTTCTTCCACCATCGACTCCCTGGCTCCCTGTTTGGACACTGTTACTCTTTTTTGGAGTTTGGATCTTCCCTGAGACTCCCTGAGAGGATGTGGTGAGTGATTTGGGTGATTGTTGGATTTATTGGTTGCATTTCCAAACCTCAAACACTCTGGCAAGGTGTTCATGATCTTTTATGCCTTCTGTATCTGGTTACCAGAAGGAAACTTTAGTTATGGTGGCGATCGCGCTCTCCTTTGAGTTGGTAAGAAGAAATTCATTGACCAGATCGCTATCTGCTGAAAACAATGTGACTGAAAGAGGTTTCGATGGGCTCAAATAGGGCATCAACGCTTGAGAGTTGATGAGGAAGTAACTGTAAATCAGAGACGCCGGTACTGTCGCCCGCAGATATATGTGTTGGTCATTGGATAACTCTTGGGGATTTAGAGTGTTTGAATGACCATAGCCATTTATGACCAGGTACCAGAACGCGTCATGTTGTTTGTTAGCCACTAGTTGAGACATATTTGTGAATGTGATGTGTTTGTGTGTGCCAATCGACAACAAATTTATGTTATGTTGTTGTTGAGCATCAAGGTCTGGTTTGTTGTTCATTATGATATGTTGCTGAGTAATAAGGAGTGAGGTTGTATCTGTTATGACTTTGTGGTGATTAGTTAAATTAATAGCCAAGGTCTCCAGACCACTATAAAATATGTGATTGTTTTCTTTTTCATTTCTTCCTTTTTTTTTCTCCAACAGATATAAGAATGCCATCAATCAAACATCATTACCAATCAGACCCGGAGTTCAGAGAACGCCACAAGGCCTACATCAAAGAAAAGGTCAAGTGTGAGTGTGGCTTTGAAGTGGGTCGCACCAATCTCAATCGACACAAGCAGGGCTACATTCACAAACAGTTGATGACCAACAAATAATTCTAAATGATATAAGTTTATTATCTCTAGTAAAGTTATAACATGCCAGCAACGTACAGCACAACAAGACTCAACAACCTCGACTGTCAAATGAGACATTACGCTGGAGCATACACTCGAGAGACAATAAGAAGGATTGCTCAACAACTCAGCGATGATCTCTATTTCGATGGCTCTGCTGCTCGTCTCGAAGTGGCGATCGAGTATGCCAATCGTCAATATCGCTCAGGTAAGTTCACAAGGGCAGGTGATGCAATCAGTCTGTTCAACCCAGACGAGTATGATGGAGTCCCTCTCGATGACCTCACGATCAAAGGGTTCTACATATTTATCATTCATCCTAACCTCAGAGCAGGCGGCTGTGATGGCAAACACAATGACTGTTTCTATGACTGCCTCAAAGCCTCCTATCCAGACAAGGTAACCAAGCACTTTAGCAAGCCATGGATCTTCAAGCGATTCTTCAAACTAGAGCGCGATGCCAAGGTTCCTCTCAATCTCTGTTCAGAGATCGAGGACAAGCTCAAGATGCGCATCAATGTCAAAGGTGATTATTGCAAGACATCAACCAAACAGTACGTCCGAGTCGTCCATCTCAAACTAACCAATGAGCACTACACCCTAGACAAGGAGGGAGCATTTGAACCCAAGGGCATCATCCTCAAGAGATACCACGATGACAGGATCTTGCCAGTAGTGGCGTACAAGTGGGACGATGGTGAAGATGTCCCGAGAAGGACATCTGAACCATCATTGCGTGCGCGCGACGACGACAATGATCAAGTTAAACTCTACGATGGCACGAACTACAGCACGATGAGCAAGGCGACACTCATCGATGAGCTCAAGAAACAAAAGTTCGACGGCAAGTGTCGATACATCAAGGTGGAGGCAGCCAAGAAGAGGAGCAAGATGCCCATCAAGACACTGGAGGAGACATGGGAGGACTTCATCAAAGACGCCGACGCACTCAAAGAAGGTACCAATGGCGTCATCGACTTGTACTTTACAGGATCAAATATTAACAAGGCCGCCCTCAACCTATTCAGCAAGTACAACAAGCATGTCATTCCAGATATCATCGAGCAAGAGGAAGCCAAGTGGATATCCAAGGCATCGAATGGACCATTGAGGTTCGCCGACACATACACTGGCCCTCTCTACATGTATGATGTCTGCAGCATGTACGCGGCAATCATGAGGAGCAGCAGCTTCTCAGTACCGATCATGTATATATAAATATAGATAAATAATTGTAGATAACAAATACATGAGTACCCGTCGAGATTTCACGTGGCATGGGCCATCCAGGCCAAAGCGGAGAGTTGTTGGTCCCCTGGTTACCTCCAGCCAACCATGTGCAATAGCTGAGTCGGAATTCACAGAGAATACTTGCGCCAGTCAACCTACATTTGAAACGGTGGATAGTAATTTCTTTAGTATATCGTCATATGGCACCAATCCACAGCCAACAACAACAACAACAACAACAACAACATCCACTGCGTCAACATCACCAACCAACAACAACAACAACAACAACAACAATAGTAATAACAATAACAATAACAATAACAGTATCGACCAACATGATGTCATCAATCTTACCTTGACTCGAGCCAACCAATATCTTATGGTTCGATACACCTTGATGTTGCCAATCGAGCGAGGTTAACACACAGAATGACGACGCCCCGACCAAGCGTCAACAACAACAGCACAACACCACGATTGCCATCACATTGAATGAGTTGCGCCTGTCCATCTTGATGGGGGCGACGTGCTCCATCCAATCTCTGCATTGATCATCAGCAACATCCAGGCCGCGCACATGGTCAAGACTGGCACCAGCCTCACAATTGTCGACACCAATCTTCGATCGATCCGTCTGATGGACACGCGTCTCGACTCGAGCACATATTTTGTCGACCTTCTATGTAGCAAGAGCAGCACATCTTCCTCCTCAGCTGGTGTCAGAGGCGGCGTAGCCCTGCGAAAGTCAATCGCGCGCAGCAACAGCAGTTATCTTCAAATCAGGATCCAAAGCAATGACAGTAAGTTTGTGCAACTGTCTCCACAACTTCAACACTTGCTCCTGTTGATGGGTGATGTCGGAAAGGTTGGCGTTAGCACCACCTATCTGCCAATCGACGACAGTACTGTAACTTACCCTCTCTTCCTCTGACTCTATTAGATCCATAAACTGTTTGTTAGTAACTATAGCTGCAAGCTTGAGGTTCTGCGAATAAGTGGGCTTGGCCTTGCTGAAGCGGTACTCCAAAGGCATCGGTTTGTCATCGCCTGGCAACCTTGAGTGTCTCGCTTTCAATGACACACCGCAGCTCTGTTTGACAGGCGGTTCGATCTTATCAATGATGGCAGTGTCATCATCGTCCTCGGTATCGCTGTTATCTTCCTCTCCATCATCCTGGTCGTCGTCATCATACTGGTAGTCGTTATCATCATGGTCATCATCATCCTGGTAGTCATGGTCATCATCATCATCATCGTCAAAGCCAACACTGCCAACAGCTGATCGCGATAACAGTCTAATCCTCTGGCTAATGTACTTGTCGTCACTGTCATCATCATCGTTATGGTCGTATTCATCATGGTCGTCGTCATCATTCTGGTCGTCATCATCGTCATCTCCGTCGTCATCGCCACTTGGCCACCTCGTGATGAGTATGGTATGTTGCTTAAGACCACTGGCTGTGTTGTTGTTGCTATCTGGTTACGCAACGTTTGCAGAGGATAAGCAAAGCACAGAGGCTGCTCCTCAGTCTCACCACCGTACTCTCCAGGCTATCACTCTGTCAGCATCGATCTCTTCAGCTGGCGTCACTCTTTCAATGTCGATATCCTCAGCTGCCATCACTCTGTCAGCATCTATCTCTTCAGCTGCTACCAATGCCAATGTCGCAAGGTCTTGGAGACCTCCATTGAGACTGTGCCCATCCATCAAGCCAGAGCATTTACAACTAAATCAACATGTATAATAATGAACAACAAACACAAGTCCAATACCTTTATGTGTGTCGTTTGCTTATTTGGATTTGTTTGGAATTGTTTGTAATTGCGACAAGGGGGTTCTCCGGAGTGAGCAGTACCCTTTTCGGCCTTCCCCTGGGTGAGGAATTCCTGAAGTGGTTGTCGTTGCCTCAGCTGTATTCCTAACTCATGCCCACAACAACAACTACAATGTAGACTATCGATAAATCTCTCTCGGTATCGAGTCGTTGCTCTCATATTTCGGTAGAGATGCCAATATCATATCAAGACCATCATCCCGCCAAAGCCGTACCCAGAGGGCGTCATTCTGTATCAAGGATGTCAGCGCCTTCAGCTCCCGATACCAGTCACATGGCAGTTCAAGCACTATTTGAACATTCGCACACCGGCAGAGTATTTGAAGGATGGAATCCTTGATATAGTCAGGAGGAAACATCCCAGCCAGCACTGGGTGTTTGACAGCGGGTTCTCACACATAATGCTTGCTCCAACGCAAAGAGCTTTCTATGCACATACACAGCTGCCATAAGGAAGGACTGCACACACAGCTTGACAACACTCCAAACGTTCGCAGCGGCTGCCAAGGAAGACCACGAGAGTGTTTACTCTCAATGGTGCAGTGTATGAGTTCTTCCATTCAGCCAAGTTCGTCAATGCGACCGTGTCAACCGGTTGGAGATCAAATGAGCAACCAGAACGACCGATCCAGCCCCCTGTCTCTCGGCCATTCTACAACATTGCCGTTCAAATGGCCACCACACTCAGCAAGGAAGAACTGAAGCAACTTCACTACGATCATTGCGTGCTGGTGTCCGATTTGTTACAAATATTTCTAGTGAACATTGTTTATTAATAAGCTATCAATAACTGATTTGATAAATCCTCCATCACGCAGTGACCAACAACATCAACAACATCCACAACATCCACAACATCCACAACATCCACAACATCCACAACATCCACAACATCCACAACATCCACAACATCACTCTGGAATCAGATGATCAAATTACTAACGATGTGTATGCTTCCACTCACTCCAGATGCTCGCTACCTTCTTGCGCGACAGGGTAGAGGAGGTGGATGTAGTCCAATGGTGGGGCAATCACCAGAAGGCGTACCCTGTACTCTCCAGGATGGCACTTGACTTCCTCTCTATGTCCAGGCATCGTCGGCCTTTCATCGCGAGTTCAGAAGTGGACTAGACCTTATCACAATGAACCGCTGCTCGATGAAGGGATATCTGGTCGATGGTTCAATGACAATTCGCTCCTACTTACAGCTTCATCTTGACGACTAGGTCTCCTCTGGCCACAATGCCAACATCATCATCCACCCCATCTCCAACCACCCATGTATTCTCCATAATTGATCGGCTCATCAATTAAGTGATCACTATCATCCCAGTTATCAATAAACAATAACCTTGTTCAGGTCCAGTCCCCACTTGTGGGTTGGGATGGTGAAGGTTGAGGTTTGGTTACAGGTTTAATAGTTAAGGTCATGGTTGAGTAACACTGACTAAATGATGGTAATTTATTGGATGACTTGGACTAAGATGGACAGGCCAAGTGCTTTCTTTTCTGGTTGTCCCTCCAAATTGAAGTAGGCATTGGAGCCGTTCCACTTTAAGAATGTGCCAATGTGTCCAGACCACTTGCCACTTTTCACAATAACTCTGCTTCCCTTTCCGATTACATCTCTGAGATCTTTCAAGGGAGAGGCGGGATGGTGTGGGGCACCAGGGAATGATGGCATCTTTGATGAGTATGCAGTTTCGTGCAAGATATTGATGCCACTCTGAGATTGAGGTGGAGCAACGGCTCTATTCATAGAAGGAGGTTGATATTGGACATTTGAATAGAGATCGACGTGAGGATGCAATGCTCTGAGTTGTGAAGGGTGTTTCTGCATTGCTGCAGCTGAGGAGGGAGGAGTCTCGCTGTTCTCTGTATCTGCCACATCTGACTGATCGTCTTGGAAAAGTGATGTATCATTGTGATCCAGATCAGACTGATGGCTGTTGTCATTGCTGTAGCTATTACTGTTTGCGTTCTCGATCTCATCGGAGTCTTGATGGTCTTGAGGCAATAAAATCTTCTTTTTTAGAGCCTGGGCTTGTTTGTAAGAGTGTACCAAGAGTTCAATGGTCGAGAGCAGTTCGTTGAATGGCTGTGTGCCGTTGATTGCGAGATTGAGGTGGTTGAGCGACTCAACTAATTTACGAACACACTCAGGAGTGTTCATGAACAGTGAGTGCACCGTTTTGTTTCTGATCGCGATAATCGTGCTTATATGATACTTGAGTTCTGTGTGGCCAGGATTCTTGTCTGTGAAGCGAGAGCAACTCTTGATGATCTTGATCAGATCGTCGTGGTATTGGCACTTGCTGCGGTTGAGCGCCTCTTGGAATGTATTGAAGTTCAGTGTCAGCGGGAGATAGAGCAACCCATTGGGGAGGAATATCGAATTGAGAATGTTGAGATAATATTGTGTTGAAGACATCTCTATCTGTGTTACAGGTGGACATGAAAATAATCAATGCGTTGGTGTGGGATCTCAAAAAAAGGTTATCTCTTTTCGGTGACTGGATGATTGAAAGGTGAAGTTCACACTTTCATCAATCATTCCCAATCTAACATATTTCTTAGTTGTGTGATGTTCACACTTTCATCAATCATTCCCAATCTAACATATTTCTTGTCACATCACTTCAAGCGATTGTGTGAGAAGAGAAAGCAATAAATACAGCTTCTGCTTAAGCAGCATATATTCATTCATTCATTCATTCATCAGTTATTCATTCCCTCATTTATTTCCATCCCGCTAGTCAACTATATCTTACCTATCTCCATTATTATCCAATATGTTTAATGTCCAAACCGCCAACCTGGATGCCACCAATCGTCACCCGACTGTCAACGCGTTCCCGCTACTCGCCGACTATGTTGTCAACAACATTGATGTTGATACTGCATCAATATCAACCCTGACCGAGGTGTCGGGCTCCACCTTCGCTAATCATCTCGACGCTCGCCTTCCCCACCATACACCCATATCCAACAACTTGCGTGGCAGAGACTTCATTGTCACCACTTATGACAATAATTTATTTGTCATGGACACCGATTATGGAGTGGTGGTGTCTGGTATGGGAAAGTTCCAATCATTCCGATTGTTCGGACTTGATGGATTGTCCTACCAAGTGATTGCAGCTCATTTGCCACACAAATCCGGGAGAGCACTGGCTCGCCAACTAATTTCAGAGTAAGTTCTCACTCGTGTTTGAGCGCCAGTGCTGTTGTTGTAGCCGACATGATTCTAACTCCACAACCACCACCAGCCACTTTAATGATGTACATGACGACGTCCACCATGTCATAGTCTTGGGTGACTTCAACTGTCAGCCGACACCATTGTCGGGAGTGTTCGATGATTACCTCGACCTGTCGGTCACAGAAGGCATGCTCACAACCGCCACCCGCGCTCCCGATAACATCCTGCACACGGACATGGATGTTGTAGGTCTTGAGGTGTTCACCGACACGGTGTTCACTCATTGTCCAATCAGACAAACATTTTATTTCGATGATTGACCACTATTCCCTTGCATAGGACAATCCCTGGGTTATCCTTAGTGAGATCAGTGTTACGTATCTTGCAAACAACTTGTTCGCAACGATACAATAAACAGTTGTTCAATCCATTCTTCCGCTCTGCGATGCGTGTTCGACTATGCGTCGCAGTTGGACTTTTGTCAGTTAGGGGTTGCAAACAGTTCTTTGTTTGTGATGTCACAGGGCGCGCATTTTGATTACATGGAGATAGGGATTTGGAGGATAGCATGCTGTCAGAGGATGAGGATGAAGAGATGGGTGACAATGTTCAACGATGAAGGACAGCGATGATGAGTCATTGGTGCCGATGTTTTTCAACGATTCCTGGACAGGTCTGATAGTAGTTGACAGAGAAGTTGGATCGACACGTGCATTTTCCTGAACTGCAATATACATAAGGCACTTGGTTACATTCGTAATCGTAGAGACATGTTGCTGGCTGTCTACTTGGAAGTACTTCAGCTCATCACCGCGTGCATTGAGAAAGCTGAAGGAGCTAACTTCGCAACTGGTCGAGTCTCAGCTACCTTGGTTGCAGAAGCGCCAACATAAGGCAAACAAACGCAACATACCCGTTGCCAATCTGACCAGCTGTGCTGCCTCACGTGCCTTCCAGAACAACGTTGTTAACTGGCTATGAATAACAAATACAAGGCACACGCTGGCGCAGCCACCATGCACCTCGCTGCACAGGCACGCTGCACAGGCATCGTCCACGCTACGCAGGCATCTTCCACGCTTCGCAGGCATCATCGCCGCATCACTGTGGATGGATTGATAGACAGCAAAACCATTGCAACCTCCATCAACAAGACAGCGAGTATCATTGCCGCATGGAGCACAGCTATCCACGTCTCTTTGTACGCATTGTAACGACTGGATCAGTTCAGTGCTTCCTGTCCTCCAAGGTACTGCACCTACATCTCCATTCATCAACAACATCGAAACTTGTCCAAATCATCAACCAGTGTTTGACCAAACCCATCCATCAATCCAGGACATTTGTTTTCCCAGGCGGCCAAAATCAATACTACACCGACAACAACATGGTCATGTACATCCGCAATCTCACCTTCACACCGACAACAACATGGTCATGTACATCTGCAGTCTCACCGCCATTCCAACTCAACAGAGTGACCAACCATTCACGGATACATGTTACAACAACAGCATCAGCAACAACAACAACAACAGCAGCAACAAGAGAATCAGCAACAACTACTGTCGAACTTTACAGTGGTTGAGTCCAAGGACGCATCTCCATCATCGCCCTCCGTCCCCATCAAGTCGCCATCGACAGACAACAACAACAGCAACAACGACAACAACAACATTATAATCAAGAAGCGTGGACATCCAACAAGGATGAGGAGCAATGAGGACTGGTTCAATCATTCTTTACCCAACTTGGGTTAGGTAGAAATACCCCAAGTGTGGGTAAAACTCAGGTAATTGGACATCGATAAATCCACTAATAGATAAATATAACAAATAATTGGCTAAATATGTATCCAGTTGTCCAATTATTTATTTATTTCCACAGATAGATCAGTTAAAGATAATCATCATGATGATGAACTATTTTAATAAATGATTTCCTATTAACTGACAACAATGATCAATTGTTATAAATAGTAGAAGTAGTTGTATATCCTCAAGTAATAATAGAATAATCCCTTCAAAACACCTTAGCCTTATTGTATTATTTTTATTGTAACTAGTACAACAACAACAACAACAACAACAACAACCACAACAACACAACTACACTAGATGGATATTTATTTGTAGGCCAAGCTCTTGAAACAGGTCACTCCCTTGCATGTTATGCATGCAATGGCATGCTTCTCATCCACCAGACACCATCGAGCTTTGGCAGGCGGGTGTTTAAGGCTTGCCGTGTATCTGTCAACATTGGGCACCGACTCAATTGCATGCTTGATCAGTTGAGCACACAGATCCATTGACAAAGGGAGTTCGTCATCACCATATTGGAGAGACAAATTGTTGCTGTGTTTGTCCACGGCAAGTGACAGTGTCCCAATGGGAGCAAGCAATGGACTCATCACTGGCCTGAATCCAGATCCAAGTTGGAGACCAACTCGGACGTGCGCCACCTTGGCGGCCGCCGGCACATACTCGAGCTGTGCAAGTCCAGCCATTGTGAGGTGGGTAAGGCCGCCTGGCAGCACCATCTTGCTCGCACTCTTGCTGCTGAAGGGCGGGCCCTTAAGTTTAAGTCGCTTGAGTGACTCTGGCAGGATACCGGCGCGCAGCTTTGACAAATCAAAGGTGTCGTCCAACACAAGTTCTGTGAGCGAGCTTGGAAGAGCGCGAGATTCGATGCCCATTCTGAATCTGGGCAGCTTCAACGAAGTTATTGTGGATGGTATCATTCCAAGTGCGATGTCTTTGTCCAATACTAAGACCAGTGATCGAAGTGATGGGATGTTGGGGATGATGTCTTGGTCAAAGTTGTTGTGATACTGAAACACCAGATGGCGCAACGAGGTTGGGTACTCGCCTTGTATGAGGGCGCCATATCCCAGTGTGATCGATGTGAGCGATCTAGGCAACACACTTGGATCACAGGGTTGTGAGTAGGATGGTGAGTAGCTTAACTCTGTCAGAGAGTTAGGCAGCGATCCAACGACAAGCTCATAGCTGAATCTACGCTCATTGCCAAGGTGCAAGCTCACCAGCGAGGGCGGCATCATCCCAGGTGTCAATGGTTGTACTAATTTCCCAAGGACCAATCTCTTGAGCGTCGTTGGGAGTAGTCCTTCTACCAGGGGTCGTGAGTATGAAAATGGCATCGTGACTTGAGTGACGCTGGCAAAGATCCTGGAACAAGGTAGTCAGCTGAGTATACCCCTTGGGATACAGCAAAATGCGGAACATTCTACATATTAAGTGCACGATAGATGTACATCTATATCAATTTATTGATAACCAGAGGTGGCAATTATATGGGGATATTACTCACTGGTTACAGATTATTCCTACAACCTGTATGAGCATATTAGGAGAGCACACAATGTGCAACTGGATAGGCTGGAGATGCCCTTTCCAACCTTGGCCGCACCAAGAACAACAGATGATGGCAAGCAACTCGATAGGATATGTGACCATCTTGGTTGTCTTGAGAGAGTGACCATCAATGGGATGTACGTGGATGACGAGGTGTTGGTACTACTGTTTGTTGCTTGTTGGAGTGGTGACCATATTAAAGGTGCTGGTGTTGATGCTGGTGCTGGTGCTGGTGCTGATGCTGATGCTGGTGCTGGTGCTGGTGGTGATGCAGGTGCTGATCCTGATGCTGGTGTCTGTGTTCGTCCAATGGCAGCCAACTCTCTCAATATCTGAGCTGTGGTTTTTTCCTCGTTGTCATAACTGTCATTGTCGTCGTGCTCATCGTCATCGTCGTCGTCATCGTCGTCGTCGTCGTCGTCGTCGTCGTCGTCGTCGTCGTCGTCGTCGTCGTCGTCGTCGTCGTCGTCGTCGTCGTCGTCGTCGTCTCTCGCCTTCTTCCCTCCTCACATCACTGTAGCCAGTCGCCTCTTTGAATGGCACTCCGCGATACCGATTGATCAACCATATGGAGGGATTCTGTCATCGTTGTATCGCTTGAGGATGATGCCCTTGGGCTCAAAGGCGCCCTCCTTGTCTAAAGTGTAGTGCTCGTTGGTTAGTTTGAGGTGGACAACTCTGACGTAACTCTCGATCGCGACCTCGAGACGAGCAGCAGAGCCACCGAAATAGAGATCGTCACTGAGCCGTTGTGCAATCATTCTGATCGTGTCGCGATTGTAGGCTCCCTTGTAATGTCTCATCTGACAGTCGAGGTTGTTGAGTCTGGTTGTGCTGTAGGTTGCTGGCATGATTATAACTTTACTAGAGATAATAAACTTATATCATTTAGAATTATTTGTTGGCCATCAACTGTTTGTGAATGTAGCCCTCCTTGTGTCGGTTGAGATTGGTGCGACCCACTTCGAAGCCACACTAACACTTGACCTTTTCTTTGATGTATGCCTTGTGGCGCTCCCTGAACTCCGGGTCGGATTAATAGTGATATTTGATTGATGGCTTTCTTATATCTGTTAGAGATATTTTTATATGTTTTTTTCTAAATTAAATTTAATTGATTGTTGTTGGAAAGTGGGTGAAGCTCACTTGGTGTGGTTATATCAATTCACTCACTTCATTCTATCTAATAACATACATAGCACATTATCTACAAGGAATTCTTTGGACAACTCCGATGACCACACAACACAAGTGTAAGCATTACCTTTTACTTCACATTGCATATTAACTTACATTGGGGACAAATAGTTGTTGCTTTATGTGGATCCCATATTAGCAGTCTTTCGAGATTGTCGAGTCGATGATTGTATCGTGGAGTCAACAATCAGTGGAGATTCCTCTGTATATATCTGCCAGCTCAGCAATCGAAATAGGACCAGATGTTCTTAGGAAGATGGTGCAATGGAGCCGCGAATATCCCACTCTGAAAGTCAAATTAACCATGAAGAAACAATCACAGTTCCAACATTACGCATCTCTTGTCAAGGTTCTAGACCAGCATGGGGCAGACAAAGAGCCCTGGATCATCTTCTCGGACGACGATGACATATGGGCTAAATCCCGAGTGGAGGTTTATCACCAAACACTTGATCAGGTTCTTGAGAGTCCGGACAATGTCGTGCAGGCCATCCGTGTGACCAACAATAAGGCCTATGAAACTGACAAAGGAGAATACTGGGAGTATGCAACCAAGTTCAGCATGCTTTAATCCTTTATCCAAGCGTCTTCTCCAGTTTTGTTGGATCACCAATTCGCCGATCTATACTTTCTCAGATACATTGTCACACCTTCAGACATACCAGTGATGGCTGTGGTTCCTAACATGGCTATCTATCACTATAGAACCGGACACGAATCCAACCGTCATGCCTCAGAGTCTCTCCCAGATGGTGCCCCATATGAGCAATTCAGAACAGCTCAAGTTACTCGTGACCTGGCATTGTTTCTTCGACGTTGGTATACACCTGGTTACCCCAGCTGGGAAGTCTTCGCATCCGCCACAAGGAACTATGCGAGCGGCATTGGTCACAATCCAAATTTCAATCGTATCTATACAGCCACAGGAAGACAGCCATGGTTTGATCAGCTTGTAAGGAGCGATGCGATCAGACCATTTTTTGATGCACCCATATGCGATTGGAATAATCAAATAAACTGACATCCATGCTCAACAAGATTGGTCTTCCAACCTCCAAGCCACCAATCAATCACCTAAATCAATCACCACATCCACTTAGGGAGTCTTGGGGATGACCAAATCAACCAAAAAGAGTAACAGTGTCCAAACAGGGAGCCAGGGAGTCGATGGTGGAAGAAATTTAAGAATACAAATAATTCTTTCTATTATTAAAAAGTTTCCACCATTGACTCCCCAACCTCCCTATGTCGATACACATACTCTTTTTCCCCAATTTCCCCATCCCTATTCCCCTCCCTTCCCTCCCCAAGTTGCGACAGATACCCTTTTATAATTCCCTCCCTATTCTCCTCCCCATCCTCCCCAATTGTTTTACCAGATCCTCTTATTATTATTATTATCCTCCCTAGACTCCCCAAAAGAAATATAAAAGAATATAAAAGAGTAATTGGAAGTAAATAATGGAATCGGCGCAGCCGATGCAATGTTGGATAGGGGCCCCCCTGAGTTATACACACACCGTTGAGGATCCTTGATATACATACTCGGTGACTGAGTTCTGAGCCATGTTGCACACTTGAATTATTCCATCCAAACATACAAAGCTCGAAGTTGAGTTCACTTGATATATTGAGTCTGCACCGGGGCAACTATGGATGATATAGCCAATGGAGTTGGTCGATTGTTGGGGGATTGCGTACTCTTTCTGACAGCTCCACTTGGTGTACACTCCGCTCTCTTGCGTGCAAATGTCGGTTTCATACAACAAGGTGTAACCTTCACCAGAGAAGCAATTCTCAGTTGTTGGGGTTACCTGGATTTGGACCATAGTGTCATTGCATTCGTAGATGTTCCAATTTACACAAAGACCAACCATTGTGTAGTATTGTGATCCGACTTGAGTTCCTTGATTACACGATTCTAAGTCATTGAAACTCTGCTTGAGAGCCCATTGGGACAAAGAGATTGAAACAAAAATAGATAAATGTATAAAGATGATCAAAAAGAGAAGTTTCATATTTGAGTGATAGTATTAATAAGAGATAGATAGTGTGATGTGGTTTGAGAGAGATTAGTAGATTTGGCAACAAGGAGGATATGAACATCCTATAACATGCAATAGAGAGTCGTAACGGTGAAGTTGCTCACTTGTTCTTAGCTCTGAATGTAAGGGTAAGTGTTTTTTACATTTATTTTCATTAATAAAAAAAAAAATTAATAAAATGACTATTTGTAAACTAGCCATCAAAGTGATACCCCAGATCAAGACAGGTTTGTCCTTGACGCGTAGAGTCGACTAGAGATTACTATCCACATTTGGTGGATGATGGCAATTATGATGTGGGTGAAATGTAGTTTGTCAGCCTTCTTGGAGTGGTACATGACCAGGACCTAATGTAGGGGCTGATACATTTTTGACTGACTTGCAGCACAGTTAGTGGCGATTCCCTCTCGTCGGTGGAGACCAAAACTACTTAAAAATAACCTCAATCCAGATATATAAAACTTAGGCCCAAAGTATGGTACAAAATATCCAATTGAAGAAGAAACTAAGACTTAAATATTAAATGAAATATCAATTTGTTCTAATAGATTATTTTAACCAATTAACAGTTAGAGGAACAAAGTTACTATCAACAGATAGTTTAGTTTCCCTAATTTATTAAAATACCAATATTTCTCAATAAAAATGATATTATCACTTGTAAACGGTATCTACAAGTTGATCAAATGTTCATAAAAAAACTTCGGCTGAGATAAATAAAAGTTACGCCCAAAGGGGGGCTCGAACCCCCGACCACACGGTTAAGAGCCGTGCGCTCTACCGACTGAGCTATCCGGGCAACTGTGAAGGAAAAACATTTTACATCGGTTTTATGCGTAAAAATTGGGCCAACCAAATATTTATTTCTCCTTTTATTTGACACTGTTTTCTATTATCTATTGTAATTCTTACTACACCATTCAAATAAAAACTAACTTGTAATAACAACTATGATCTCGATTGGTTACATCTTGGAACTGATCTGTTTTTATCAACAAAACAGATCGGAAATAGTTGTGGGCAACCAAAGTTATCGACCACTCAAATAGAATTGATGTAACTAGAGTTAACAACAATACAACAAATACTACTAATATATACCGACAATCTTTAATCTACAGACAGCAAACATCACGTCAACAACATATAAAGTGATTCTCTTAACGACAGAGCAGAGTCAGTCAGTCAGTACATGAGGAATCTGGTCAAGACAACAAAGCAATGGAGAACATTCTTCATCGCTAGTTGTTTCCTGGGACTACTGGCGCCAACCTTCTTCATAACAGCGTTCGCTTTCTTGGACCCATCCATCATCATTGTCGATGTTCCCCAACTAGAACGATACAACAGTGCAGTGATGGTAGGTGTCAACTATTGGGCATCATGTCGTGATCACCTACTAACAATCAATCAATGTATATATTTAGGGATGGAACAGCATGCATAGAAGAGAATTCTCAAGACAACAATACTATGTCAACGTGTCGTTGAGCTACAAGGCCGGTAGTGAAATAACAAACAACAATGAGCAACCTCAGCGATTCAATTACATTACATCGATCAATGCGGAGCAGTTGCCGTTGACGACACAAACCAACATCCTACCATACAAGCCACTGTATTTCATCTGTAACATATCATCAATCATACCGACAATAATTATCAACGACTCGACGACGATGTCGCAGTTACCCAGTCTCATATTCACAATCTATAGCTACAATGTATGTTTGTCATTATGTGATTGATTGAGACCGTCTACTAACATATCATGTCATTTATACTACCTGTAGAGCAAGACACTCCTAACCCAGAGGATTACGAGTCAGACTGTTGAACTATTCCGCGAACAATCCGCAACATTAACAGCACTCAATGAACAGAATACAAACGATGTCATCGATAATGACAACCAGCTAGGAGCGGCTTTGATCAAAAAGGTATATATGACTATCCTGATCAATCAATCGATCGATCATTCAAACTAATCAATCAATCAATCATTCAACAGAAGTTTGGTGGCGCTTGCTTTGTTTTAAAGAACAGTGGCAGCACTTTGGACGAGGATCAAACTTGTATATATGGAGACTCTCAGCTAAAGTGTGTATCAAGTACTTGAACCACCTACCTATGGTCCATACAATGTCACTTACATCTTTGTCCTACTCATTCATTAATGATCCAGTTACACAGACACAGTTATAGTCAAGAACACACCAATATTATTTAGAAATACTTTATTCAAGATCAAAGCCAACAGTGATCCATTCATTGTGGCAGGTGACCTAACTGATGGCACATTCACATTCGGCATGTCAAGGGTAGGGTATCATCAGCAGACCGACGCTTCACTCGGATCAATCACTCACAATCATTCATATCATTAGCAAACTCAACAATCTTTGGGAACAATATTCCTGATACTTGGAGCAGCCTTGACGACACTATTCATTGTGATAGTGCTGATGCTCCTGAAGAAGAAGGGATTCATGGGACTATATCGACATAACAGGACCGATCATGGACTCGATGGATCGATAGCAATGGATGAAATGGGTGATGTCCTAGCTCCCAATGTCAATCTTACAACCGGTCTCGGTAACACGGTTCCGCCAAACACTTTGATTGGATCAGGCATAAACATCAGCAACAACAACAACAGCAACCTCAACCTCAGCAACAACATAAGCAGCAGTGTTGGAGTAGGCGGCGTCGGACTTGGTATGAGCAACAGCAGCAGCCTAAGTGGAAGCAACATGAGCAACAGCATGAGTAGCAGTGCGCGACAGAGCTTTGCCCTTGATCCATTCACTCGCGAGAGGTCTAGTATCAGCAGCGTAGATCGATCCCATTCCCTTGAGATAGGTGTGATCGAATAAACCTTTTATATAATATATATATTACTCCACCAATTGAGGTGCAATCTTCTTGATGATTGGCGCCAGTCCATTGAATTGATTGGCGTTGTTTGTTCTCATCTCTTTGATAAAGTCCTTGATGTAACTCTTTAGTTGAGGAGGAGGAATGGTGTAAGTTAGAGGACAGTGATGTCAATGGCAGGGGAATTAACTTACAGCAAGGTCAATATGATACAGTGGATCCTCTTTATCGATTACACTGTCAGCGTCCATGTCGAATCCAGTACTGTCGTCATCATCTGATTCAAGGTATTCTTCATAATCCTCGGCGGGTGCAAACGATGCTTTGTCCACATCAAAGTCATCTTCATCCTCGTCCTCGTCAAAGTCATCACCATCGTCTTCATCGTGATTGATGTTGTCGTCGTCGGCATAGTCCTGTCCATCTTCTATCAGCTTCTTCTTGTCCAACACCTCCATTTCAAATGTCTCCATAATGACCATTGTAGCCTTTTGATAAAAGGCAGCCTTGGTCCACTTCTCCAAGTTTGTACGTCCACTCATGAAGCTCTGTCTTGCCGATGACCTGCTCATCTTGAACTGTTCTGGAATGAGCAGGGTTCCATCGACCATAATCTTCTCCAGTCGCACATCACCAAGATTGATTAGCTTGCATAAGCCAATAGTGCTAATGTTGACATCGAGTCTCGAGTGGATGTCGGCATGATACTTGGTCCATTCATTCAGCACCGCCTCCAGCGCTGTAGAGTTGTTTGCCAAATTGATACCACTGAGGTATTGGACGACCTCTGCTGGGGAGAGTAGGACCATTCGAGCAAAGATAATGATCAGAGCCTGCTTGAATGATGGCAGTTTGCAACGCAGCAGGACCTCGAGGGACAGTCTAAGGACAAGAGGCAGGTGTGGTTGGATGTGCTGTTGAAGTTTGATAATCAAATGAGTGATGATTGGAGGTGTGTACATGGCAACAAACTCCTCTGGATTCTGCAGTTGCTTCTCGATAATCTGGAACAGGTACTGAAGGCCACTGATACCAGTGGTGGAATGTTTCCATGTGGCCAGCAAAGGTGCAGAGTGATGCACAAATGGTAGAATGGCACACAGCGATGACTTGAGTATACCAGTGTCTGTGGTGTTGGATGTAAGGATAGTGGCTAGTGGCGCGAATATTCTCTCGAGGAGCATTGGATCAAAGTTGCCCTTGTGGTTGGCCAGTACGAGATTGATAATGTCGATGGCTCGTTCTCCTATTCCAACGTAGGCTGGCTTATCAAATGACTCCAGTATTGTGCAGAGGGTTGGCAACAGGCGTTGTAGGATGCCAGGGTACACCTCTGGTGATTGGCAAATAACATGTAGTATGTCGCGTATTGAGTCAGAGGCCAGTGGATCGTTGGCATATTGCATCCAAGAGGACAGTAATAGGGGTGTCAAATATGGTTCGGCCTGAGCTGTAATACCCTTGTCAATCTTGATGATCATGAGGATGGCGTCGTAGACCACGAGGAGACAGTCTTCGGTTACTGTTGGCAACAACTTGGCAGTGCCCTGTATGATGGCCGGTATAAACTCGGCCATGATGGCCTTGGGAAGACGTGGTGAGAAGCCTGCAATGGCCTTGAGTGCAGACATCTTGAAGGGCACTGGCTGGTCGCCATCGGCAATGATGTTGACCGCCACTCTGAGGAATGGAATGGTGATGGCAGTGTCGACACTCTGGCAGTAGAGACTGGCGCAGAGTAGTGAACGACCTTGTAGTATGGCACTGTACTCGCTCTTGGGCAGGTCAAAGTCTTTGGCCAAGCAGTCTGTAAGGAACAACGAAAAGTCAAAGTACTTCTTGTCGCCTGACTTTACAAAGTATCTGGCGAGGGTTGAGAGAGCCAAGAGTGATGCCTCGCGAATTCTCCACCAGTTCTCCTCGGCACGATTGGCCGATGACTGTGCAATGAGTGCCGAAGCCGTCTCGTAGATAGCTCGCAAGGCGTCCTTGCCGTAAACTTCTCGCAGACGATCGAGCAGTGAGCATGCGATGCTTCTTGGATGACTGCTGGTCTCGTCCTCCTGCTCCAGGAACTGGCTGGGCTCGTCCTCCCACAACTCGACCAGATTGTTGGTCATCTGACTGTAGAGAATGGTCTGCTGGATGATCTGTTGGAGCTGTGGCGCAAACATCTGTTTGGACTTGCTGTCAATGACCACAGTGACAAACTCCAGGATGGACGCTACCAAACTGTCGATCCTGGTGATGCCAAACTCTTCGTGTGAGCCAGGTGTGGTGACGGGTGTGTCATCGTCGCCATTGCTATTGATCTCCAACTTCTCGTAGAACTGATAGTAGCCTACGAATAGACCCCAGAGCGAAGGGATCATCGAGGGCAGGTACTTTAACATCTGTTTGGGGTAGTTTGAAGTGAGCACTGAATAGCTCTCAATTGCGTTGGTCTGAACGGTGAACACTTGGTTCATATGGCGAGCGCCTGGTGTAACGCGAGCCTCAAGCACGTGACGAAAGGCCTCCATCCAGCCTGGCAGGATGGGCATGATCAACTTCCTCATGCCATCAACAATCAGTGATTGTGAAATGATGTTCTTGAAGATGCGGACAATCTTGATGTGCACAGACATATTGTAAAGCAGGTCGTCGGTGTGTGCGGCATTGAACGTGGCAAGAATCTGCAAGAACACTGGGAACAGAACGACAATGATCGTCTGGATCTGTGATTCACTCAGATATGAAGGGTCGCACAGTATCTCCAAACATATCAGTGCACCAGACAGTATATTCTTGTCCTGACACATTGGTGGCACTATACATTTGATCAAGTCGTCCAACAATGTGGGCCATTGATTAGGCCACTCAAAAGATCCAACTCTACCTATACACATTGCCTAATGGGTTTAATGTTCAAAGGTTAGTAAGTTGGACTGGAGGAGATACGAAGAGATAGAGACATACAATGGCAGTTCTGATTTTGGATGATGGGTCTGAGAGGGCAGGTGACAAGAGACTCTTGACTTTGTCACGCTCGACACTCTCAAGGTCACTCCAATGCTCTTTGATATGCTTCTTCAATAGTACAGCAGCCATTTGACGAAGATCTATGCTGACCTGTTTGTTCACGGCTAACGAACATAGTGTCGAACCAAATGTATTAAGATGTAATGACATCTCATTGATCTTCTGCTCTGCCAATCCACGTTTCTCCTCCTCTGGTGACAACAATGCCATCAAGCATTCAAGTATCACATTATCATTCATTATATATGTATGTATATGTATGTATATATGTTTATGTCTATATCGGGTAATAATTAGAATGAATAATGACGGTCGAACGAAAGTGAGTTGTACAAATCAAGCTTTATTGAAGTCATTTGAAACAAAGTCGATTTTGTTGTTGTGTTTCACCATACAGGTACTTGTACAAGAATAGTTAACATGGATTAAAGAGATATTGTTTGATAATCTACGACCGTGTAGACTGTAGAGATGATTGGTTCGATCAAGTTTGATATCAAAAACGTTAATGTTTGGATAGAGTATCAATAGACGTCTGTACCAATTCTCAACATCTGTTAATGACTTTTCATTACAATCATGTAGGATCACCTCTAGCTTGCCTGAAAGGTTGATATCCATTGGCCGTACACTAATGATGGAATCGACACTATGATGCACTTGAACAAGTTCCAGGCCCTCTAGGAGATTTGACGGTATTTCCAGACATTGATTGAATCCCCATAGACTGAGCGACTTTAAGTTGGCAGGACACTCCTTCAGGTTGGTCATTTTGAAGTAGCTACCAAATGATAGTGTCTCCAATGTTGATAGATGTGCCATATCCTTCTTTGTTATCAGTTGATTGAAATGTAGACCAAGTGAAAGGGTCCTTAGAGAAGATGGAAGTTGTGATTCGAATGGTCTATCATAACATCTTCCAAAGTTGATATGTTGTAGAGTGGTCGGAAGTGAATTTGGTCTAATACAGCGATTAAAGTCCATTCCAAAGGTAAGGGTAGTAAGGGACTTTGGAATACAATCACTTTCTAACGGTTGATTGAATCTATCACCAAACACTAGTGATGTTAATGCTGATGGAAGTGATTCCGGCTCCAAAGTTTGATTGAAATGTTGACCAAATGTAAGTGACAATAATGAAATTGGCATGGCTCTTGGTATCAATGGACATTTAAACCTCTGTCCAAATGTAAGAGTTGTTAGGGCAGGAGGCAGTGCACCAGTGATCAACATCCTATTGTACTTTTCACCAGATACAAGTGTCTTGAGAGTAATTGGTATCGAACCAACCAATATATCCTGATTGAATTGATCACCAAAAGTTAGGGAGGTCAAAGAGTGAGGAAGTACCTGATCTAAGAACATAGCATTGTAGTTTGTTCCCATAGTCAATGTTTGGATAGATGTTTCATTGCTGAATGGAAAAAAATAGTCCCATATTACGCTAGCTGTAGTAGTAGTATTATTTGTAGTTGATTGTGGAATCCTCCTTTCTTTGTTGTTTGATGGTCGTTGTTCAACACAACAACTATTAGATAGGATATTATTAAATCTCTTGCAAGTAAACTTTAAACAATATAGGTCTACTACTGATTGTAGATTCATGGCCACATTCCTAAGTACTATTAAAGGAATTTGTTCCATTTTGAACTTGGACTTTCCATATGCTACTACCTCTTCAACTACTGATTAATTAATAGATTGATAATACCAATAATAATGAAGTCAACTAATTGTCAATATTTATATATCTGTGAACTACACAAGTAATTCTTAAATTGTTCGCACCACCTTCCTCTTTGTTAGAGTGTGCTAGGAACTTCTCTCCAAGTCCTTTCTTGACTTGATCGCAATGGTTAGAGAGAAACAGTTAAGTATTGGGTATCTATTACTTATCTTGACACGTCAGTGTGTCTTATATAATGTTCATTTATTTGTATAAGTTAACTTATACAAATCAGATCTGAAGTAAACAAATAATACTGAGGTTTACAAGCTAGTGAACTTCACACTAACTCAAAGAGTCATTAATCCAAACAAAGATAATGATGACAAGGTGGGTGTGTTAGTGTGATCATCACGCCAAACTAAAGATAGATAAAGATAATAGATAGATAAAGAGAGAGATAAAGAAATGATATGTCTTAACAAATTGTTTATAATATTTGGTTTGTTATTAGGTCTGTTCTATTTATATCTATATAATTATATGTTCTTTTGCTCATGGAAATGGCAAATGGATCATTATAGTGCACAGATGGTTATGCTTGGCGATCCCCAGATGGAGGGCGATGGCAGGATCTATAAAGAGGGCACCAAGGGTCTATACAACCTATGGTTCAACGATCACTACTTTAAGCACATCGTGTCAAACATAGCATACTTCCTTGCGCCGTCACATGTGGTCGTACTGGGCGATCTCTTCTCCTCGCAGTACATCCACCAACAAGAGTTTGACAAGCGTGTTGCGCGATATAGGACTGTGTTCTCACCACTGAGCTCAGAAACTCTGTTGATCAACATCACTGGCAATCATGACATTGGCTATGCTAATGAAGCCGATCGACACTTGGTACAACGTTTCGAGGATGCATTTGGCAAGGTGAACCGGAAGTGGTACGTCGCCGGTCACATACTGGCTATATTCAACTCAATGACATTGGACCCACCATCGAATGACCAGGAGGTCTACGATGAGGCTTGGCAGTTCCTAAATGATCTGGCACGTGAGCGAAACACAACCAACACACCAATAATCTTGGCGACACATATTCCCTTGTATAAAGAACTGGACGGCACATCACTCAACAGGACCTATCAACCCAACTTCTCAATACCATATCACTCCAATCCTTTGTGCATCGAACCGTACGAAGTGAATCGAATCAGTCGTGGAGGAAAGTCAGTGATACGCGACCAGACCATGCTCTCACCAGAGACAAGTCGTTTCATTCTGGAAGAGATACAACCAGTGTTTATATTCAATGGACATGATCACGATGGTTGTATCTACAAGCACAACAATACAATAGAGTAAGTGATGGTAGTGTCAATCCAAGGAATGATAATTGATCACTGACGTCCAAACAACATGAAACAGATATACAATACGTTCAATGATGGGAGAGTATGGTGGATACTCTGCTTTGTTTGAGATAAGGAAGATACCTGGCGATTCAAAGACAATTCAATCGAACGATATGAACGATGAGGATACACCACAGTTTGAGTATAGCTTCAAGATCTGTCCATTCATTCCAACAATGTACATCAACATATCATTTGGAGTCACCGGTGGATGGTTGGTACTGTTCATTGTTTTCAACATCATCATGTTCTTTGTTGACTGTTGTAGCAGTTACCGAGTCAAAATCAAACATGACTAGTCCCTTGGATTTATTATAAAAGTACCTAGTCGTCGATTAGAGATGTCGTGTGCCATACATATTAAACCTATTCATGTGCCTTGCCCTTGCCCTTGACCTTGGCATTGGTATTGACTTGTGTCTTGTTGTCAGAGTCTGATGTCGTGTCCTTGTTGGCAACATTCTTTCCCTTGCTCTTTAGCTTTGGATGTGACATTGGCGAGATCTTTGGTGATGTCTTTTGGATCTTGGTTGGTCTCTTTTCCTCTTGCTCCTCCTCCTCCTCATCAATCTCCTCGGCTTGTTCCTCGTCCTCGGGCTCTTCCTCCACTTCGGGCACCTCCTCAATCTCATTAACGACTCCCTCATCATCTTCCTCGTCCAATACTTTTGTCGCCTTGCCCTTGCCTTGCGTGTCCTGGTCCTGGAAATCCTCCAAGTCCAAAACAATATCATCCATTGAGATATCTACGCTGGTGTCTGGCTTTGACGACTCTGGTGATTCAGGGGCAGCCGTCTCGCCATTCACATAGTCATGTCGAGCATCGCCCATCTTCTTCTTCAGACCAGATTGCATGTTCCTGTGCTTGTCCTTGAGCTGACCGCTGGTGCGAGTGATTTCGCCATGCTTGTCGATAAAGAAACGATCTCTGATCTGTGCCCAGTTGCCAACGCCATACACCTGCAGACCCTTCATCAACTTGTTGACCTCCTTGTCGGTCCACATCTTCACGTTCCTCTTGGCCTTCTTTGATGCAACTGGCAGTGTCGCTAGCATCTTGGCATGTTTGTCCAGTGCAAGGTGTCTAGGTTTTATGTTAGCCAATGTATCCATGTCCTTGGCCAATGTATGGAAGTCTTGTGTCCATGAGGGCACATACTTTCTCTTCTTGCTCTTCTGCTCATTAGATGAATCATCGCCTTCAGAGTCTTCACGGTTGGCTTGCTCCTCATTGCTTGGGATCATGTCCTCGGGATCAGATGCAACTTCAAACTGTAGAGGTTCATCGCTTTGATATCTATGAGATGTGTTTGAATGAATGAATGAGTGAGTGAAGGAGTGTACAAAGATTGAGTCGAGTGACGACTCTTATAACTTACGGCATATCGAATGGCATCAACTTTGGCAAGGACTTTGTACGAGCGGCAATTCTATAGAGTATGGGCGCTGGCATGAGTGAGTCGATCTCCACCTGGATGGTCTTGGCAAGAGTTGAGAAGTTCTCCACTGGGTATGACTCCTTCAACAACTGATCCTTAACTCTCATCTCTTTCCTGACCTCATCCAGTATCTCTGAATACTTTGACACAACATTCTTATCACCAAATGTCTCATTCTCAATGGCCTTGATATCCTCGTCATTGTCAAACTGATCATCGGGCATTTGAATGTGTAACTGGAGGGGGATTGATTAGTGACTTGACTCATTCATTCAAACATAACAATAATAATAATAATAATTACCCATATCATTACATGCTTGATGAATGACTTGAGTGCTGCAGAGTCTCCAATGGTCCTGACAAATGGCACAGTCATGGCAAGGGCAAACCTGAGCTTGATGGATGAGAGATCCTCAAGGTTGGTATACTGCTGTGTCAAGATGTTCAATGAGTTCAACAACTCTATTTGTTGACGGTATTCATTCTTTGAGTTGTTGACCACCTCCTCACAGAAGCCTGATCATGTTGTTGATGTTGAGTGATTGAGTAGTGAGTGTGAACATAAAAGATGATGAGACGCACAAAGTTGAAACATTGATTTAATACCAGTATGTACATACCATTGTAGATGTTAAGTGGACGTCCCTTCTTGTATAAATAGTGCATCGCCCAGAAGAGTACCTGCTCTTCATGAGGGTTGGCTTTGGCTGCCTTGGCAGACTTCTTTGTCCTGGTGGTTTTTGTTGGTGTATCCGTCGTAGATGTGCTAGTTGTAGTCGTTGTTGTAGTAGACATGGTATAGTATGATGTTGTGTTATATATCTATTACAAATTGATACAAAGAGAGATTGAACAAGGTTATCTTTATTGTTAGGCTGTTGATGATATGATGCGAGGGCAAGGGTGAGGGTGAGGGTAAGGGTAAGGGTGAGGGTAGGGTAAGATTAAAAAAAGTTGCACAATTAATTCGTACTTCACCAACTGAGATTGCGCGCCAACTTCACAATAACCATTTACCTCTTCAAGACCAAACAATGTTAAGGGTATATAAGAGTCACGGTCCATTGCTCATGGAGATGACATGTCATGTGTATTGGCAATTTATATATATAATCGGTTCAACATGTTGAAGTTGATGTTATTGATGTTGTTGATGTTGTTGAAGATTGTTGCAGGTTGTGTATTGACTATCAATATCAAACTGAAGGCGGAATGATGGCGGTCCTTCCATGGCAGGTCCTTTGGCGGCATCTCGGGAGGGGGCAATCCAACCGGATAACCAACTGAAGGCTAAAGCCAGGCGGGGTACGGTCCAAACATGTCCAAGCCAGCGGGGGAAACCGGTCAGCCAGTTACTGATGGTGAATACAGAACAGAGAACAAACAAGAAACAGAAGTAAGTGAGTTGATGATGATGCCAAGTGCAAACCTTTCCCGAAACAAGTGTGTGATCAAAATGTAATCCAATAAGTAACCAATTGTCCTGTCGCTCCTGTAATCGATGATTCCACTACTCTACTACTACTACTAATATTACTACTACTCCACTGCTAATCTACTACTATCCAAATGTTGATGAAGTGATATGAACAAAGAATGAAGTTGATTACTGATGATTTTGTGCTATGTCGATATTGATTTGCATTGATGTTGTGACCATGTGTAAGTGATGTGATGTGACGCATTGTATCCTCTACTCGGCCCGTCTAGTTGGTGCGTGTTGCGCGTGAGTAAACCCTTTATTAAGGACTCAGCGAAGGGGTGTATGCATATCATGCATAAGTTGTCAAGTGAATGATGTCAAACATATATATACATTTAAAACAAACATTGCAATCCAAAGAATAAGAATAATAGTGTTAGTCATCTTATATATTAACATTAATTGCTTACCAAAAGGGTGGTCACGAGCCACCCTATTCCTTTGTTCAATATAAATATGTATTAAGTATTAAAATATGAATATGTATCTTTGTTTATAACACTTTCTCATCCAAAGAGAGACAGGGTCAACGGGGCCCTGTCTCTATCAAATCCCTCTATAATGTATTTATGGAGTAAGTATAATTGTATAAAATAAATATCACTACAGATAAATAATTATTGGGATACTTATAATTGGTATTGGAAAACAATTGAATTCTACAAGATGCTAGCACATCTATTTATCTGTCCACACACCCCTCCATACATCCACGCAATATCTGTTCATTCACTCACCCCCACAACTAATAAAATTACCTAAAAAGGATATTCTAATTCATTTACAACACATCCCATTTAAGGTATTAGAACCATACTAGGTCGAACAGATTTTAAACAATATACTAATTTGGATTTGAATTCAATCGACCAACTTTGAATGGATCACCAGGTTCCCATAAATGAGTTGTGGACCACAAGAATCCAGCTGGATTCTTGATCCATCAATTAATGTATTATCCAAACATGGGAATAAAACTATTTATCAATACGAGGACAAATCCTGATGCCAAACTAGTCCAATAGGCCAATCAAAGGGTTACGGTACACATATACAGAGACCAACAACACATATTTAGCAACAGCATAGCTTATCAAAGTAATGAAGATGATCCCATATGTTGCGCTCCACTACCAATGTGGAATCAGAACACGACTTGTCCTCGCCACTATCGTTACAGATGATGTAGGGTCCAGTCGGATGCTTCTTGTACCACAACTCATTGGGAACGTGGTGATACTCGGGCAGTGGTCCTTGTGGGGGAACATGGGGCACGATGTCCTTCATGTTGACTACACGCCAGGTATTTGGTTGGATGGAGTTGTAATAGGTAGAGAAGACATCATTTCCTACTCTTGGTGATCCGAAAGTGATCGATTCTGTTGGGATCTCTGGGAACCATTCAACAACATCAGCCATACATAGTGCTAGTAATTGTAATACAACAACAGTTAGTTATCTCTATTCACCTTGTGATCAATGAATGAATATTACATACTTGCCAAAGCACCACCAAGTGAGTGACCAGTTACCACGATGCTTGTGCATGTTGGACAATTCTTAATTGTTGTGGTGAGGGCGTCGTAGACCTTGCTCTGAACACCCATGTAAGCTTCATAAAATCCAAGATGTACCTCTGCACCAGCCACCTTTGGATAGGCTGTCTGGAAGAACTTCAAGTTGGTGATCCAGTTTTCAATATCCATCGATCCTCTAAAGGCAATGAACACTAAGTTACATGATTGATTGAGTTAGTGAGTGATTGATTGATTGATTGATTGATTGAGTGATGATGTCCTTACCTGTATTGTTGTATGTTGCAACGAATGCTTGAGTGTCTGTGCTGTTCTCAAAGATAACGATTGGGTTGTCTACTGAGCCATGGGGGAAGTCAGACTTGCATCTCTTGCATGACCAATCTTCAATCTCTTTGGCATCACAATAGGATGCGTAGGAGAACAACAAGTAGTCCTCAGCTTTCTGTTGTTCATATGGATCACTTGGTGGGTTGTTCTCTACCATTGAGGCTCCAATGGCTGCCATGCAACCAAGCAACAATAATACATGTGTAATAGTATACTTCATAGTTAGGTTATTAAGATAGGTTGGTGATAATAGATTATGATTATATGATCAATGTCGCAATTGTGAATGTCAAATGGAATGGTTGACAGAAGGGTCTGGGTCTCACGACCCTGTGTGATTCGCCATCACAACTTAAAATTCACCGTTTTTGATCAAAATATCTAGTCAATCTTGAAGTACCCCCACATGCAAAGATCGGGTCTTCCGTGTCAGCCGACGAATGTATGTATGAATGGTTGGTGATTTATGGCCAAGTAGTGTGTTCGACTACTAGTTGTCGTTGTCCTGCTTCTTGCCAATGATGACACCGTGATGACCAACATTGGGGAATGGTGAACGGGCTGATACTCTCTGATCAAACACTTCCAAAACAGTCCTCAGCTCATGCTTGGTTCGTAGCAGTCTACTAAAGATCAGTCCAGTGATGGGAACACAGTCGGACAGTGGTTGCTTCTCGGCCAGTGGCTGCTGCGACACTGTGAGTATCTCGTTGCTATAGTACTTCTCCTCCAGATGCTTCATCTCGCGGATATACAGTATGTCCTTGATTAAACTGGCCATCTTGAAGGTCTGATCGTCACCAGTGCCATTCGGCAACTTCTGTATCGCCTCGAGAACAACATGCAAATCCAGGTCCTGAGGTCGTTCAAACTCCCTAGACTCCTCTCCAAAGTGTTTGGAGTTCTTTAACTATGATTGATGGATAGAGATTGGTAAGTAACTTGGTCGCTTGTACATGTCCACTTTCCACGTCAACTTACAAGATCAAACAAAAGGTTCTGAGCCAGACACAGGAACTCGTCGAGACTCTGATAGATGTTCTTCTTGAGTGGCGCCATTAGGTGCTTTAGTCGATCGTCCATGTCCTCCTGGACAGAGGGTCGGAGCACTAGGTTGACAATGCGCAGATTCTCCTTGACCTTGGATATGCTGGTGGGCGGCGTGTCAATATAGTTGGTTGGCACGACGTCCTTGTAGAATCCCTTGCTTTGCAGATAGGTGTCCACCGATGTTCCGATCAATCCCAGCCACCACTTCATCAACTCGCTCTTCTTTGTTCCATTGTAGATGGCGTTATAGTCGACGTTGATTCGTGAAATTGCCAGGTCGATCTCGTCCACCAGCACGGGCAGCGTGTCCTTGGCGCGCAGACACAGAACGCGTCCATTGTCAATGTCCGAGATGAGTTGGCGCAATGAGGGCAAGTAAGGTTTGAACTTGTTGTACTGCTGTCGGAGTTGTGCAAAGTGTTTGGTGAAGTTGGCTGCGGCCTTGTTCGCCGCCGTCAGGTATTCGTCCTCTGTAACCAAGTCCATAGCGCTTAGCATCTGGTGAAGATTGCTGCTGCTGATGCTGGCCACGGTGTGATTGTACTCGACCACGAGATGCTTTGCAAGGTCGTCTGCGCCGCTACCCGACTGTGTGCCAGCTGTTGTGGACACTGCATTGCTGGCAATGTATATCTGGAAGTCGCCCTTTGACTCGTGCATGTAGACCTTCTTCAGGTACTGCGAGAAGAATGAGATGAACTGCGAAGACATCTGATCGATCGAAAGGAAGAACGTCTCGGTGCCGCTCAGCGCTGTGATCTGTGTCTTGAGCTGTGTGAGCTGGTCCAAAGACATGTTTCCGTGTGACAACAAGTTTACGTTGTAGCCCTGCGACATGAGGTATTGGCGCGTGGTGTCCTTGACGGCCGTCTGCAGCTCCGTGGTGAAGGCGTCCAGTGGGTTGGTGATGAACTTCTCAAGCTTGCGATCACCACTCTGCAGCTGAGGGATGACAAAGTCGATCATGGCCAGCGAGACCACTCGACTGTGTGGAATGCGGATGGTCGTGCGCTCGTCAGGCTGAATGTGCACGTAGCAGCTCAGACCCAACGGGTCGGCTTCCTTGACGTAGCGCGCGAATATGAAAGAGCCACCATCAAACTCTTGGTGATTGGGATCAATGACCACGTGGCCGCTCTCGGGGGCACTCCAGTTCTTTGGAATCTTGATGACCACAACGTCGCTCGGTGACAACTTCTCCTTCTCGAGATGCTGAGCAAACTCCTTGATCTGACGCAGCAGGTCCTTGTCGTCGATGGACCTGCCCCAACTTGTGATGTTCTCAATCAGTGATTGTCGTGATATCCGCAGGTCCCAGCGACTGGCGAAGCGGCTGCTGCTTGTGTTGATGTTGTTGTTGCTGCTGCTGTTAATGCTGTAATGATGATGGTGATGCTGCTGTTGTTGCTGCTTGGTCTCAGAGATGTAGAAGTACTTCTTGATTCGTCGTTGGATATCCTTGCTCGGTGTCATGCCCAGCAGGACGTTCTCGGGGTCGGTGCGATGCGTGCAAAGATGATTGTAGAATTCGAGAGCGATGCGCAGGATGATCTCGCTGTCGTCGCCCCAGAAGTAGCATGCGTACAGCTGCAAGAACAGCTCCATTGTGTGGCGATACTGCTCGATCTGCTCTTGTGTTCTAAAGCGTCCATGCGCCAGCATCTCGTAGTGGAAGATGTGTGAGATCGACTTGAAGCGTAACGAGGGCAGCGCATGGCTGAGATCGTCAAAGCTACGCGGCCGGGCCGATGCCGACAGGTCATACTTGGAGTCCATGCGTGACGTCAGACCCAGGAAGAAGGACTTGACCTTCTCCACAAACAGCAGCTTCTGGTTCTGTGTGAATACGCTTCGATTGATAGTCTCAAACTCGTTAAAGATGTCCACTGATGAGATCTGATTGGTCAGCGAGTACTTGATGGTCGATGAGAAGCTGCCGCCGCTGGCCATGCTGGCCATGGGATCGTGCGACTTTGTGAGTGTGCCTGGACGAGCCGCCGGATTATCCAGAACTGAGGGGATCGAGGGCAGAGTCCACGAAGGCTTGGGTGAGAGTGTTGACGTCGATTGCGAGATGGCATTGGGTGATGTGGCGCTCGGCGAGCTGGAAGATGATGCGCCACCGCCGTTGGACACGACCAATGCTGCGCCAATGTTGATCGGAATGTTTGGAACAGAACTCTTGTTTGTTGAAGCCAAATTGTTGCCATTGGCTGCACCTGCGCTATTTGTTAGTGCGGCACCGCCACTGCTACTGCTGATTAGACTGCTGCTCGCGCTCAATGTGATTGTGGCTGGACTGTTTGTGTTGCTGTTGTTGTTGTTGTTGATGTTGGTTGTGTCCTTTCCACTTGAGGTCAGTCCAGATGATGGAGGTGATGACATTGTTGCCGAGGCACCAGTAGTCTTTGGGGAGTGAAGTGTTGTGCTCGACGCACTCAGTCCAGACTTGGCCTGTGGCATGCTGCCACCAAGACTGCCACCTAGACTGTTGCCGCCAATGCTTGAAGTTGTTGTCTGAGTGATGAATGGATCGAGATTGCCATAGCTATTATTGTTGGCATTGTTGCTACCTGATGTCATACTGCTGCTGTTGCTGCTGCTACTGCTGTTGCTGTTGCTGTTGCTGCTATCAAACGGTGACTTGACCATTGAGAACAACTTCTTTGATGACTCGCACTTTGGAGTCAAGCTCCTACAGTTCTTATGTGTCTAGTTTGATGTGATTGATTGATTGAGTGAGTGAGTGAGTGAGTGGCCATCATGTCATCAACTCAATCCCTCGTTTCACTTTAACTTACCTTGATTGAGCATTTGGCGCAGTTGAAGCCAGATAGCTTGTCTGAGGAGAATATTATATTATTACAACCAGAGCACAATGGAGAGTTGTCAAAGTGATCCTTTGACCAGTCGTGCTTGATAATCGTACAGTACTGTGTTCGATTGAGTGAATTGCACTCGATGTGAGATGCTAGATGACAGGTCGTGCAGTCTAGACAACGGATGAGATGGATGTTAGTAAGTGATATGATTGAATGGTTGACCAGTCAACACGACATGTTGATACACATACAGTTGGCCAATTTGCCAATGTCCCATATCAATCTTGTGCAGACAAAGCAGAATGGTGGATGTTTAAAGTGTTTCTTTATCCAATTGTGTTGTTTATCGACAAGTGACGCCATTATGTCTGTGTGTGGTGTCCTCTATTGCCGACCTGCTGTAGTTGATCTTTGACTACGCCTTACTACTACTACTACTACTACTACTGCTGTTGCACCTCAGAGTTATATGTATATTTATATAGTTGTGTACTTGATAATAATAAATGTAAGAGAGTGAAAGAGTGAGACAATGTGTCTTCTCGTTTAGTCAGTCGTCAGTGTTGATTGTTATATGTTAATGTGAATGAATAAATAAAAGTACTCTATCCTTTTACTAAAGTGAGTAACACAATTGATTGATTGATTAATTGATTGAGTTAGTGTGTATCTGATTATGTGTGTGTGTGTATTGTACACTTAAATGTGGTCGTTGAAGGAATAGATTCAAACAAGTGATCAATCTCAATCAAACAAAGCATCAAAATAATTTGAATGATCAAAAAACATTGTTTTTCCAAGTGATAAAAAAAAGACCAATCAGGCAATACTCCGAATGACTATGATCAGTCACATACACACACATATGAACTACACACATACATACACACACACACATGAACAACACACACATACACACATAAACGAACCGATTTGTCCAACAACACACAACATCAACACACTAATATCAACACTTAGCAGAGTGAACCACTATCTCTTTTAAGTTTGATGTCCAGATTAATCATTCAAGTAGTCACGTCACTTCATTGCATTGCATTGACACTACTCTCTCTCACTTTCGTCTTGTCGTCCATCCCATCCATCCATCTCTGTTGGGAATGAACCATGGTCAATGATGGTGTGGCGCGAGTGTGTATGTTGTTCTAGTATTACGACGGATTCCACTTCCCGACAGTGTCCTAATGAATGAATGACATTCTAAGACTATTGTCATTGTAACTCTTATTACACCTTTCATATTATAATTGTAAATATATATTTATTATTTATTATTGTCCGACCTATCAACAAATGGAATCTCCAATAACAACAATATCAACACTAACATCGACTTCAACAAACAATGATATGGTACCTGATTCAGATGTAATTATCACATGATCCAATAATTATCCAATTCATTCCTTTATCTTACATCCATTTATCCATCAATCCATCCAACTATCCATCCTTGAAGAATTCATCATTATCATCACTTCCATACGAAGATGTAAATATCAATAGTAGTATTAGTAGTATTAATGGAAGCTGCTGTAGTAGTGATGCATTGATCGATCAATTCGAACCATCCTCCGAGAACGAAGTGTTTGTTGGAGGTATTGCCAAAGATGTCACAGAGAATGATATTTGGAAGATGTTCTCCTCAGTTGGTTCATTGTCTAAAGTAAGTTGGATGGAATGCTCGGACTTTACTCCCTCTGTCTAACAATCACCACTCCCACCATATATAGGTACGCATCATGAGCAACAAGACAAACAAGGACAAGGCGATGGGTTATGCTTTTGTGTCATTCACAGACAAGACATGTTGTCAGAGAGCAGTGGATAAGTTTGCCAATAACAACACTCGTTTGAAGGGTAGCGCAATCAGAGTCAGATTGTCAGAGAGTAGAAAGAAACTATTCATTGGTAATCTACCAAAGGATATGAGTAAATCTGATCTAGAAGACCTCATATACAAACATTGTACAGGTGTAAAGCATATTGACTTGTTATTAGTATGTATCAAGATTATCACTTGACTTGTGAAGTTGAATACTAACCCTCAACCCTCAACCCTTACCCTCACCCTCTCACACTTTATTAGGACCCAGACAACTCATCTAGGAATAGAGGATATATGTTTGTAGAGTTTGTAGACCATTACAAGGCGGATAAAGCAAGAAGAGAGTTGGGGTCACCATCTTTCAAGGTCAACAATTGCTCAATAACAGTTAATTGGGCTGATTATGTACAGGAAGCTGACAATGAGACAATGAAACAGGTGAGAGCTCTATACATTCGCAATCTATCAGAGGGTCGCCAAGTAGAAGAGCTGAGATCACTGTTTGAACAATATGGAGATATTGAGAAGGTGACCATCCCAGCAAACATTCCCGGTATGAAGCGAAGAGACTTTGGCTTTGTGCACTTTGAACGACGAGACGATGCAGAGCAGGCGTTGGCCGCCCACCGGTCCCTCGCCAATCTCCTATCAAGGACGCGAGTTGATCATATCATTTGCCAAACCTGTGGACAAGAAACAACGTGTGGAGATACTGACCAAGAAGATGCAAAGAACTATCAAGAGGTCCCATCTTGAGCCGGCTCAAGTCTACCCATATGTCCAACAACAAGTACCATCGTTCCAATATGTCAGTCCAGCTCCACATCATCATATGTCTGGCTATTCATTCATTCCAATCTCTGTGCCATCGATTGGAACACTTGGCAGTCAACTCCAGAACTTTTATAGCTCACATCCCGCTGCTTCTGGATCCTATTCACACATGTACAATACTCAAGCATATCATCACTCTCACTCATCATCACCCGATGCCTATCTGAGTTATATAAGTGATGCAAGTATTGGCCAGCAACAACAATCCTACACTACACGATACAGACCATACTAGATCAGTTTGGTATGTTTGTTTGTCAACTTGTTTGTTTGCCATCAACTTGGAATCAAACAAATATAAACCATCATCCGGAAATATTTATTATCCCTGTCTTGATTGATTGACTTGTAAACATACATATATGACAAGTGTCATTCCATTTGAACAACTGAAACAACTACCATATGTCCTTTCATTCAAAGATATCTTTATTGACACATTATGTGTGAGTGTCTTTCCATGAATAGAGGGACAATTAAATGAACATTCTGATGAACTTGGTTCCAAACAACCACACTTTGACCTGGCCTAGGCCTCACCCCAATAATAGTCCAGTTCTATCTATCACCAACTCACACACTGGGCCACAGTGAGAATCAGATCTCTGGTCGACCCAAAGAATGTGAACAAAACTCATGAGCCTGTTACCAAGAGTTCATGTTCAAATGAAAATCAAGATAACAACTTGGGAAAGCCAGGGTTACCAGTCTCCACGTCCACATTGCCCAAAAAGGCCGTGAATGAACTACCCTACCCCCAACACGAATACACCCCCGTTGATGATGATCGCTGACAAGTTTGTTCATTCTAAAAAGTCTAACTCTCTAAATTCGGTCTCGACCAACGTCATTTTGCCTTCCAGATAGTTATAATTTTTGTAAACAGATACTATTTGTTCGATTACTACAGGTATGATTAGATTTTGTTTCCAGGACCCTAGACTTGTCAATTTAGATATTTGGACCTGGAATAATTCCAAAACTCATCGGATCACTCTGGTATTCCATTTCCAAACCAAACTCAATCAATCACTTTGTAATCCATCTCTGATGATGATGTTGGACCATCTTTTCCAAACATATCTTATCTTACAAACCCACTACCACCACACTTACCCCACGCTCCAGTTCTGCGCACCACACTCAATCAATCAATCAATCAATCCAACAAACAAACAAACTTGATCAGTCTCTCGACAACACCCCTCCGACCATCCAACCCATCATCACCGTAGTACACCACTACTCGAGTGGTGCGCTCTCATCACCATTCTTTCCAGGCTGCCTGATCGATCAATCAGTCTAGCAACAGAGTGCGCATGTACACCCCTCTTAGTGGGCGCCCTAACGCACCACTCCTCATTTGGAAGCCATTCAACCTACTACCAATAATACTTCATATATGTTTGTTTGTTTGTTTGTTTGTTAGTTTGTGCCTGGCTGGGTTGAACCATCAGCCCGGTGCACCAGAGTGTTGTTGGAGAATACATCATCACATTTCATCTCAACTCATTCAATGTTAGTTTGTTTGTTTGTTTCATTCAAAGTTAGTTATTTAGTTAGTTAAATAGTTAGTACTCTCAATCTTTATAAAAAGTTATAACTAGATAATCGACCTAACACTCATCCTCAGATTCGTCAAACTGGATTTAGGTCGCTCAACTTGGTAGGTTCATCAAATCACAACACTTGAATATAACAGGAACAGGTTCAGATTCAAACATACATTGTTCCATCAATCATTCCAACAATCGACCAATCAATCATCCAACCATCATCAGTTACCCTGGAATCATTCCAATCCAACTTTCATTGTCAACCAAAACAGGCTACTATTCATTGTTTCCAAACTCTTTAGAACACGGACTTGACAACATTCAAGAATACTTGTTCAATATTCACATGTTCTTCACACAATCACTAATGATCACACACAGTTCAATCATTGTCCCCCACTCTTTCTCGTTCAATCTTCATAATCATATCACATTAACACACACACATTCATTTGACTTTGGCGCGCAACGATATACACTGAACATAGTAATAATCGTAATCAACATTCATTCATTCATTCATTGATTTATCATTGCAAGGAACCGTTGATATGTGGGCCTGGACAAATGTTGATGATCATTGAAGATAACATCAGATCTATATTTGCAAAGATAGGCGCCAAAGACACGAGGACTTTGCCCAACACCTCCATCTTCTTTCAATCACCCTCGATCACGCACACACTTCCATCCAAACACACAACATAAGCATTTGTTGCCGTTCTACAAAGAATTTGACTTTGTCAAAACAACACCTTTCCTTTTATTAACATTTAACACCATCTAGAAGAATCAATCGGATCATCATCTATCTTCACACATTCATTGTTCATCAATCTCAATCCAACGTATATATATTTATATTTCAATTATTTATATATATATTATTTTTACAACAACATTGTACATAGTCAACGAAAAGACAACAATCCAGGGCAATAACAGACAGACAGACAGACAGTGGAGCATTTCGATTTGAAGAGTTCAGGTCATACATGCCCGTATAATATATATACACCATCTTCAATCCTCTCTATATACAGCGTACATAATAATACATACACATTCATTAGGAATGAAGGTAAGGAATCACGTGAAACATAAATGGAATGAACCCATTCACTCACTCACTCACTCACTCAATCAATCAATCAATCCAGAGAGCAAAGACAAAGAGTCCAATGGTGAACACAAGGAGTGCTGGTGGTGGAGGTAGAAATGGCACAACAACAACGACAACGAATAATAGAGGCGGAGCGAGTCATAGGAAGGAGGAGAGTGATGAGGAGATGGATACAAGTGGTGCAGAGGAATTGGGCGATGATATGCCCCTGTCATCAATCACAAGACGTGGATCAAAGCCTTCATCACCATTGTCTTCACCATCTCCAGTCCTGGTGGCTCAGCAAAAGAGACGTGTAGTACAACAGAATGCTGCGACACAATCATCGTCAAACAACACAATGCTTATGACCCGAGCAAAGGCAAAACAACAGCAGCAGCAACAGCAACAACAACAGAAGAAGAAGCCACCACCACTACCGACTAGACGAGGCGTAAAGCGTCTCGCTGACAGCTCCGAAGACGAACAATCGGACTCTGTAAACAATGACGAGATGATTATCATGTCCGACTCTGATGATAACATGTCTCCTGATGAGGAGGAGGAGGAGAGTGAGGGCGTGGAAGTCCTCTCATCCGAGGAGGAAGAGCGACAACCCAAGAAGAAGGTCGCCCCACCCCAGAGCAAGCGACAGACGAATGGCAGCAAGAAGGCTCCACCCAAGCGACCAACGAGAAGAGTGTCGAGTAGCAGCAGCGAGAGCGATTACATGTCGCCAGAGTCGGATTCAGACTACGAGCCACCAGCAGCAAAGCCAAAGAGGAAGGCTGCCGTCGCCGCCCTTGCCACCACCAAGAGGAAGATGCCGCCACGCTCCAAGCTGGCCACGACACGTCGAACAAAGAAATCAAAGAAGGAGTACTCATCCGAAGACGAGGACTATGAAGAGGAGGAGGACGAGGACGAGTCGATGGAGTCTGACGACCAGGTCAGCGCACAGGATGACGACGATGAAGATGAAGACGACGAAGAGGAGGGCGACGAGGAGGCCAGCGAAGAGGAGCTCTCGGACATTGTGATCAGTCTGACGGCCGACGAGGCAGATTTGCCACCTGACCAACAAAAGGTCGTAGACGACATTGTCGATCTGTCCAAAGAGGTCGTTGACAAGATTTTGACGTCCAAGCTGTTCAAAGGGAAGTTTATGTCACTACCCTACACTCTCTACGATTATCAAAACAAGGCCAACAACAGCAGTCGAGCGAATGTCAGCCACACCAAGAGCGACAATGGTACAACAACAACTTCCACCACAACAACAACAGCTACGTCAACATCGTCGGCATCATCATCTCCGATGATCAAGTCTGAGAGCAAGGATATTGTAGACTCGACATCACCAGCATCAGTACCAGCACCAGCATCTTTATCCACCGAGCACACGACCAATGGCACTCAGTCACCACTGCCGCAAAATGAAGCAACCAAGGTAGACCACACTCCCATGCAACAGATTGGTACTTCAAGCACAACGCCAACAGGAACAACGACACCTCCGCCATCAACAACAACAGCAAAGACTGAGGAGACGACCACGACAACGACATCGACGTCGAACACGACAACAACAACCACAGATACAGAGGCATCCAAAAAGGACGAACCAATGAAGGATGAGGAGGTTAGGTACCTGGTCACGCTGAAAGACCGGTCGTTCAGATCAGTGCGATGGATGACGATCAAGGACCTCGAGAGCACACACAGCACCGACCACAGACTGTCGGTCAAGATCAAGAAGGCCAACATGTCGCCCGCTGAGCCGATCAAGGACGAAGCCGAGGCCAACCCATTGCACTACTTCAGTCCAGACCACATCCAAATCGACAAGGTGCTGACTGAGGAACAAAAGACGTTTAGACAGCGTGGCAAGCGAGCAATCACCCTGACAAGGTACCTGGTCAAATGGAAGAATCTGCCGCACGAGAAGAGCACCTGGGAGTTCAAAGCGACGCTGAGATCCCCGCAGGACCTCGCCGCCATCCAAACCTACTTCGAGATGATCAACACTGGCGGTGGCACCAAGAAATACGTTTCCCGCCCCACCAAGCTGCCCTCATTCGATCCCGATCTCGTGCCGCTGTTCAAGAGCGGCCTGGCGCTGAAAGAGTTCCAAGTAGAGGGCTTCCTGTGGCTGTCTTACTGCTGGTATCACGAGCGCTCTTCTCTTCTGGCCGACGAGATGGGTCTGGGCAAGACCATCCAGACAATCTCCTTCCTTCAGTTCCTGAGCCAGCGTGTGGGCGTCAAGGGTCCCTTCCTGGTGGTGGCGCCACTGTCCACACTGGGCAACTGGCACAAGGAGATCATCAAGTGGACAGACATGCGTGTGCTAATGTTCTACGGTATACAAGAGACGCGAACCTACCTCAAGAAGTATGAGTGGCGACGAAAGGACAAGACGTACATGTTTGAGATCCTGCTCACCACTTACGAGACAGTGATGACAGAGCACGCTGACATTGTCAAGGTACCATGGCGAGTCATAGTCCTTGACGAGGGACATCGAATCAAGAACGTCAATTCAAAGGTGTTGACCAAGCTGAAGTCTATAAGGGTATGTAGTTCTTAATGGCCAAAGAGTCCGCCTTCAATCACTCACTAACTAACTCCATTTTCCAACAAACAGACTGAACACTCTGTTATCCTTACAGGTACACCACTGCAGAACGATATGAAGGAGTTATGGACAATGTTGAACTTCTTGGACCCAAAGAAGTTCAATAACTGTACAGAGTTTCTGGATGAGTTTAGCGATTTGAAGGAGGAGGTGCAGGTCAATCGCCTGCATCAACTGCTGTCACCCTACCTGCTGCGTCGTATGAAGGAGGACGTCGAGCTGTCCATCCCAATCAAGGAGGAGACCGTGATCCAGGTGGAGCTGTCCTCCATCCAGAAGACCTACTACCGTGCCATCCTTGAGAAGAACCGCGAGTTCTTGTCGCGTGGCATCAGGAGCAAGAGCAACCTGCCCAAGCTGACCAACATCATGATCCAGATCCGAAAGGTGTGCAACCATCCATTCCTGATACCGGGCGCTGAGGACACCATCGTCAAGCAGGAGAAGCTCACCACCGACGAGCAGATCTACGAGCTGATGATCCGCTCCAGCTCTAAGCTGGTGCTGGTCGACAAGTTACTGCTGCGGCTCAAGGCCGAGGGCCACAAGGTGCTGATATTCAGTCAGATGGTCGAGTCGCTCAACATCCTCGAGGACTATCTGCACTATCGCCAGTACCCTTACGAGCGACTGGACGGTTCGGTCAAGAGCGAGGACCGTCAGGCGAGCATTGAGCGATTCATGGAGAAGGAGTCTGACCGTTTCGTCTTCCTTCTATCGACACGATCCGGTGGTGTTGGTATCAACTTGACATCGGCCGACACAGTGATTCTGTTCGACAGCGATTGGAACCCGCAGAGTGATTTGCAGGCACAGGCGCGATGCCATCGAATTGGCCAGACATCCAATGTCAAGGTGTACCGTCTGATCACGAGGAACACGTACGAGGAGTACCTGTTTGAGGTAGCCACCAAGAAGCTTTTGCTTGATCACATTGTGCTCAATCAGGCCAAGAACAATCCTATCAAGGATAATGCTGCTGCTGCTGCGGCGGCGGCTGCGGCATCACTCGCCAACGCGACTGCCGCTGAGAGTGGGACAATCGACGTCGATTCCGATCCGACAACAACGACGACCACAACCACGACAACATCCACCACAGATGGGACCTCTACCACCACACCACCCCAGGGTGGTGCGGCAGCCGGCAAGGATATTGATCCAGAGGCACCGAGCGAGATCAGTCAGATGCTCAAGTACGGCGCAGCCTACCTCTTTGCCGAGTCGGCCAACGATGCGTCCGAGCTCGACAAGATCATGTTCAACGAGGATATTGACAAGATCCTGGAGCGTTCTACCACAATCAGCTTTGACACCAAGAACAAGCCCACCAACCTGTCTGGTTTCTCCAAAGCCACGTTCGCATCCAACGAGAACGACATGGACGTGGACATTGACGACGAGAACTTCTGGGAGAAGGTGTTGCCAGAGTACAAGACCGTGCGTCAGCTCGATGAGAAGCTGACCAGCGGCAGCATCTTTGCCAGCGAAGAGGCCCGCGCCAAGTACATTGACGACATTTGCACGCTGGCACAGAACAAGCGCGATGAACTCAACGACTCGATCAATGTGGAGTTCATTGGCGACCTCTTGAAGCTTATCATGCGTGTCGAGTTCAACACCAGGTTCAGCACAGAGGAGCGCGACCGTGTACAGAACATGCGTATACTTCTCGAGCGACCCAGGACGAGGAAGCGTGTCGTGCCCGAGGTGGTGCAGACGGCCCCAGCCGACAAGAAGAAGAAGAACATCCAGGCGATCATTACCATGCCCGACACTGATTCGTCGTCGGACGACGACGGTGGCAGCGACCCAGACTTTGTCGACCCCGACCACAGCCACGACTCGGACGACAGCCAGAGCGAGGCACCCAAGGGCAAATCGTCAAAGAACAAGAACCCTCTGGCGGCTTCGGGACAGGGCTTTGCAGTAGGCACGGCATCCAGCGTGCCAGTGTGGAGCAAGTCCAACAAGGACAAGTTGAAAGCCATCCTTACCAAGTACGGCATGCACCGATGGCACAAGGTTCAGAAGGAGCTGATGGCGGCCGGATCGATCAACAAGTCTCCGGCCGAGATCCAGTCGATCGCAGAGTCATTCTTGGTGGTGGGCTATGGATTTCAGGACGCGATGAAGTCATACTTTGATTCGTTTGTAGAGGACACGTCCAACTACAATTGGCATCGTATGGGCTTCAACTATGACAATTACATTGGCAGTGTCAACAACCTGACGTCACTCAAACAGTTTGTGATCAAGGATGTCAACAGTAACATACCATTGATCACCACACAAGCCACAGTCATTCGTTGGGAGGTCGTCCAACCTCCTCCTCCAGCTCAACAGCAGGCAGCACTACCACCGTCCCCTCAGCAGGACATTGTCGTAGGGTCGACATCGCCTCCACAAACCACTTCCACCACAGACACCTCCATGTCCACTGCCACCGATACCGCCATCGCCAACTCTACCACCAGCAACAACAATGTAAATATGTTTGAACAACAACATCACGAGCTAATGGACCACAAAACATACTATCTTGTGCTGATGGTGGAGGAGTTCAACAACTTGATCATCAGATCCTACCCGATCGTTGATGGCCAGACATCACTGGAGATGTTCTTCCCGGGCTTCAACGGCACGTACATTGCCAAGATCATATATGCCAACCCTCAGGAGAACACCTACCAACTGTGCAGTAATGAGATGAGAATAGCCACCACACCCAGCATCATTTGGCAACAGCTGGACTTCCCCTCATTCGCCACACGTGTCCAATCGACACTCACTCGTCTCGTACAGATGAGCGCCATCAAACAATTTGTGACGCGACACGGCAAGGACCTCAGGACGCTCAAGATCCCTTCGTTGGGCCGTGGCCCCACTCTCCTCTGGACGACAGAGCACGACAGGGCACTGCTGATCGGTGTGTACAGACACGGTTTTGGCAAGTTCATCGAGATCCTGCAAGACCCCGGCTTGGACTTCCAACAGGCCTTCAAGAAAAAGGAGACCAACACGCTTGCCTTCCAATCACCCGGCTCCGTACCCACCTCTGACGACACAGTGGCCACCGATGAGAAGACACCATCGTCCGAGACGATCAGAAGACGTCTGGCGCGCATCACCGACTTGATCATCAAGAATGCCCACCACACTCACAAGTCCAGCAGCAAGTCACACAAGTCCAGCAGCAAGCATAGGAGTCCTTCGTTGACGTACACGCCCACCACGACAACCACCACGACCACCAACCACCACGATATAGACCAAGACGGCAGGATATTCTCACCTGAGCCTGTGGACGCCTCGGATGAGGACACCCCCAGCTATGACATGCCCATCACATCGAACAAGAACGCCAAGAATCTTGCCAAGCAAAAGTTACAACAACTGCAGTACAGTCTACAACAACAGCAGGCTCAGTTCAAGCAGCAGGCCAGAGCATCACAGCAACAGCATCAACAGCAGCAACAGCAACAACAGCAGCAGCATCTACAGAAGGCCAACAACGACTACAAGTCGTTTGGAAAGGCCAGCACACAGGCGCCAAGCAGCAGTGCTGCCACGATGATTATCAACTTCCGCTGGGAGAACAAAGTGTACCAGATCAATGTGCCGCACTCTGTCCATCTAGACATACTCAAGAAGATGTTCATTGTCAAGTTCAACCTGTACAACGTGGTGGGCCATGGCGAGGACCGCGACTCTGTCCTGCGATTCTATCACAACAAACAGGTGATCCAGCCAGGCGTGCGTATCTTGGATCTGGGCATCACGGATGGCGACATCATTGATGTGACCTGGGAGAGCAAGTGGAAGACGGTGCAGGTGAAGGGCTTTGATCATGGCACCGTGCTGATGAAGGTCCAGGACGACACGGTGCTTGAGGACATTGTCAAGGCGTACTTCCATCAGTCTCAGCCGCCCTATGACCTCAAGAACCTGCGAGTTGAGACACGTGGCCAGACATTCGACCTCAAGACAGATATTGGCTTCAATGGCATCAAGGACGAGGAGTTCTTGCACATTGTGCCATCGCCCGAGATCATCCACGTAAACGTCATCCCATCGTGGGGTGGCGAGAAGGAGGTGTACGCGCTGCACAAGCGCAATACTCTACTGTGCAAGCTGACCGACTCGTTCCTCAAGAAGCACAACATCCAGAGCAAGCAAGTGTTGTTCACGTTTGGCACTCAGCACATCGATCCGGCTAAATGCCCGACCGACCAGGGCATCGAGAACGAGTCACACATTTATGTACACCTGCTGCTCGTCCGTCTGGACGTCTCGTACAAGGACACCACGGTGCCCTACCTGCTCAGCACGACGACCTCCTTTGACTCGATGATGCAACGCTTCTGCGAACGCCTGCAACTGTACAAACCAGACACGGTGTTCTACTTTGAGGGCAAGCCGCTGAACCCTGAGGATAGCCCGGAGCGCATCAACATGAAGACACAGGCATCGATCGTTGTGGCAACGGCTACTGCCAGTCCCAAGAGCGCCATTGAGGTGGAAGTGCGTCTGGTTGGCCAGGACTCTGGCAGCTACATCAAGATGCACACGGCCAATCCATTCCCATTGCAGATTCTCATGGACAAGTTCTGTCAAGAGCATCACCTGTCCAGCTCCGTCATCTTTAAGCACAATGGCAAGACTATCGATGGTAACGACACCCTACTCACCATTGGACTCAAGGATGCAGATGTCATTGAATGCTACCTGGTCTCACCATAGGATTAATCGCAATCCACTGGACACTTGAACAAACATTCTTCCGCCGCGATGGGAGAGTGATGTGATTGATCATCACAAGATATATATATACACACAACCAAACCTCTGCCACATTAAAGGAGCCTGATGAGTTTGCAAACTACCCGACAGTCCAAACTCTACGGCCACCATTCGAACACATGTATCCATCACTGTCACAATGATTAGTTTATTGCCTAGAACCTCAATGATAGACAACTGAGACCTCCATCAATCTTTCTAAACTCGGAGGAATCGACCTCTAGAACTTGGAAGCCGGCCTGCTCAAGCTTGGCCTTGGTCTTGGGGTTGCCAAGGGGCATGAGTATCTTGCCATTGACATGGATGCTGTTGGCGCAGTAGAGTTCGTCTTGATCGACCTCGATGAATGTGTACTTGGCAAATTGAGGCATTGACTTGAACTCCTTCCATCCAATCATTGTGTTGTTCTCCAAGTATGAGACACTGGTCTTTAGGTGTAGTGCATCGGGCACCTCGACAATCTCTCCGGTGAGTCCGTAGCGTTGGAGAATGGCAATGAGCTGGTTGGCACCGTCTCTGTTTGTACGTGCAGACAGGCCAATGAAGTAGTGTGTGCCGGCCATCATAACATCGCCCGCCTCCAATGTACCAGGAGCATTGATGTGCTCGATGTTCTTAAAGTGTTTGGACAGTGTGTCACCTATCAACTCGGCCTCACCTAGACGCGAGGGAGCACCTGGTCTTGAGATAGTGGCAACGAGACCACCCGGTACACACAATGCCACATCCTCTACGAATGTTGAGTCTGGGAAGCGACTGTCTGCCTCTAGACATGTGACTTGACAACCACATTGACGCAAAGTATCCAAGTATGCAGCATGTTGTTTAAGTGCCAACTGAAAGTCTGGCTTTCCAAGATGTGAACTTGTTGTCAATCCATTGACCATGTTCTCGCATGGTGTACGTGCTACTATTTGTGTAAATGACATCTCTGTATAACTCTCTTTTAAATATCTATCTTGTTTCCAATGATCTTCACTGCATCTACAAAACTCAAATGTTTGAGTGATTTGTCTTCTTTTCACGACAGTCTGCTTGTACCTCTTCATGTACTTTAATCAACAACATAACTATCTATCACTATTGTAATAACTAAGTATATTATATGATTAGGGCATCTTTAACATCACTAATAATGAATAGAAGAACAATTGAATTGAAGGATATTCCAACTTGGTCTCAACAGTTGGCAAAGATTCCAAAGACAACATCACAGAGTCGACCACAAGGATCTGCTCCACACTTTGTGGTCACTCCAAATGCTTCATTGAACGACAAGGTATCACTCTTCCAGTATGTGTTCATACACAATGTATTGATGATCGTGTTGACTAACAACCTCACAACAAACAGAGGAGATATTACTAGTTTGGCTGTGGACGCCATTCAGAATGCTGCCAACTCAAGTCTATTGGGTGGAGGTGGAGGTAAGTGTTCACATCCTTAGACCTTGTTATAAAGAGCTAAACTCCAAACATGTCGCTGCATCTCCCCATCAACAATAGTTGACGGTGCAATTCATAGAGCAGCTGGAAGAGACCTCTACAATGAGTGTAAGAAACTGAATGGTTGTGACACTGGTCAATCAAAGATTACCAAGGGATACAAACTCCCATCCAAGCACATTGTATGTCATCTCCCTCGAGCCTCTAACTAGTTGACACTCACTGACGAACCTACTAATACACCTCTCCAGATACATACAGTTGGTCCAATGAACTCTGATCCTAATGATCTAAGGTCATGCTATCACACAACACTTGGTCATATGGATACAAGCTCTTTAAGATCCCTGGCACTATGTTGTGTGGCAACAGGCGTCTATGGATTCCCACTAGTGGAGGCAGCTCATATTGCAATTGGAACAGTCAGACAATGGTTGGAGAGAACTCCTGCCGACAGAGTGGACCGTATAGTGTTTTGTGTCTTTACAGATACCGATAAGACTATATACACCAATTTGCTACAATCCTATTTCCCTGCAATGAATGTACAACAGGGAGTCACCCAGGCTGTTGTGGCAACAGCAACAACAACAGTTGTCACCGCGACTGTTCCAACCTCAAACACTACGGAGGTCATTCCTCCATCTACTTCAAGCAAAGATCAAGCACAATCAACAACAACGACAACTACTACTGCAACAACGGCAACGGAAACAAACACAACATCTGACAAAACAGTTGCAACGACCAATACCTCAGTCTCTAATCTGGATTCCTGCACATTATGTTCAAGTTGCGAATGTTGTGAATGCTGTGAATGTTGTTCTCCCTGTGAATGTTGCTCCTGCTGCTCTTGTTCCTGCGATTGTCCATTGTAACAACACCGTTCCAAATCATCACATCAATATCCGAACCAATCAAGTTGCCAATGCCAAGAATAATACAAGTATTCGTTAGCCCCAGCGTCGATCTGACAAAAAACTCAACAGACTCTCATTGGATGATAAATTATCATACCAACCTCTTTGTCATTCCCTCTTTGTGTGTCCTTTCAAGTCCAATGTATGTCCGAGAGGTACATTGTGACTAAACTGGAATGAGAAGAGATCATCCTATCCTTGACATGTTCTCAACATAGTCCAAGATTATTACTAATGGTGGTCAAAAGATATGAATCTGGATGTAGACAAAATAATTTATTAACTGACCATCTCTGAATGAGTGTGTGTTTTTGTTGTTACCAACCCCCCACAAACAAAATGAAGGGGTTTCCCAATGAACCAACGTGATAGATGATGACTCTTGATGAGTGTGGCGATCAACCACCTGAATCTTGGCTACACACACTACAACCACAACACCACTTATGATGATCGATGAATGCATCAGGGAAAGGGTCAGACTGGGCTAACATAAGTAATACATTTATCAGAACATGTATCATGACAGTAGATGTTATGATGAATAAATGACCAATCAATCAATTTGTTTGATGGTCTTATAATGATGCCTGGGCCAAAGCTCGTCGACGACTATTCCAACATCGGAAGGGGTGGGTATGTTTCTAGATAGGAACACATATTATTATGACACAGACGAGTACAACATCATCACATTGTAAGTTGATACTCTTGGCTAGATGGTGTCAGCTTGATGTGGCGGAATCATCAGATACCTGGACATTATTTATACTTGGACCAACAGGGCATCTAATCATTAATAAATACCTACAAACAGTTGATAAATAATAATACCAATACCATATTCATATTCCAAACTCTTACATATCATATACTTACTACATAAAATATATAAAGATGATGCCAATGACCCCTGAAGTTATGAAGAAGCAAGCAGAGGAGGCTGAGCTTATGCATAAGTTGATTGATCTCTCTGGTGGCGCAGTCCAAAAGTCGCGTGCTTTGGTCGCTGCTGCTAGATTGAACATTGCCGCTGCAATTGGAGCCGAGCCCAAGTCATGTGAGAAGCTGGCCCTCGAAGTTGGCTGTGATGAGGAATGTCTCTACAGACTGATGCGTGCACTCAGCCAGATTGGAATATTCAAGGAGACCGAGGAAAGCCGTGTCTTTGAGAACACTCGTCTGTCCACCGCTTTGGCCCAGGACAACTTCCGTGACCTCGTCATGATGACAGGACTCTCATGCAACTACCGTGCCTGGGAAGTGTTCCCAGAGACTGTCAAGCGTGGAAAGTCTGATCTGACTGAAGTCCTCGGAGGCATCCCAACCATTTGGCAGTTCCTCAAGACCCGTCCTGAGGACGAGATGGTCTTTGGCAAGGCCATGTCTGCCCTGACCAACAAGTTGACACCAATGCTCGTTGCCCAGAGTGACTTTACCAAATTTGACACTGTTTGCGATCTTGGTGGATCACAAGGAACCTTCATCTCGGCCATCCTCCGCGCCAACCCAACCATCAAGGAGGGAATCAACTTTGACCTTCCAACCGTCATTGAGAAGAACAAGCTTAACGAGGCTCGCAACAAGCAGTTGGATCCAAGATTCAAGGAGGTTGGAGGTGATTTCTTCAAGGAGGTGCCAGCAGCCGACTGCTACGTACTCAAGAACACCCTTCACGACTGGAACGATGAGTGCTCAGTCAAGATCCTCAAGTCTATTGCCAGTGCCATGAAGCCCGGTGCCAAGATCTACGTCTACGACTTCTTGCTCAGCAATGAGAAGAACGAGAATCTTTCAAGTGTTGTCTGGATGGACTTGAACATGCTGCAACTGTGCAACGGCAAGGAGAGAACTCTGGCCAACTGGGAGCATATCTCTGTGGAGACCGGATTGAAGATTGAGCGTGTTCAGCGCGCTCCAAAGGAGAACATGACATCCCTTGTCATTTTTACCAAGTAGATAGTAGTAGACTGACATTGTTAAGACAATGTTACTCTTTTTTTGTGTGTGGTGTATGATGTCATCGCTTATTAGTCATCAATAAACACTCTCCATATTTATAAAATGTATATATTTGTATGTATATTTTCTTGGGATTGAAACAAATAATTGAATGAGTAGTTATAAAAGACATGTCATTCATTTCTTGTTCTTGATCTGTATCACCTCATTAGGCATGAACAACAACCATTGGGTTTGTAAGCCCACACAACACACTCCCCACATTGTGTGTTTGTTGTGAACACAAACTTTGTGATCACATGCTTTTTCATTACCTCATTGACAGATATATTTAGTAAAAGAGATATATATAAATAACACAAACTATAAAGATACAGATCAGTTATATATATGGATATATAGATAGGGGTTGTGTAATGTCAATGTAATTGGTGGTGAGATGTAAGTCACCGATATCCCCTGCATTATTTTGACTATCTAAGATTACTAATACATTACACTAACAACAACAAAGACCTTTTGTAAATAACTTCATTCAGATTCGAACAGGGTCAATCAATCAATCAATCATCATACTCGATCAATCGATCAATCGATCAATCAATCAATTAAAACAACTCAAGACCAGGACCAGAGACAGATATATATGAATGAATGATAGTAATGATGAACAGCGTTAGACATACTACATCGGCAGCTGCTGCGACGGCGGCTGCCGCAGCTGCATCAATCAATCAATCGAATGTAGACGATATGGATGTAGAGGATGTGGTCATGGCCCCATACTCCTCAACGAATTCCCAACAACAACAACAAGATAGTACGCAAACATCGTCATCACAACAGCAGCAACAAGGAGATGAGGATGATGAAATGGAGGAGGGCGAAGAGAAGTCACACATCGACCTGATCGTGTCAAGACTGAAGGACAAGTTCAACAGTGTCGATCAAACTGGCATGTACGTGTCATTCCTGGACCTTATCAGCAATCCGCCAATCAACAACATTGGTGCCAACAGTAACTCCCATAGTGGCGGCAACAGCAGCAGTAGCAACAGCAATGGACATCACAAGGCCAGGCCTAAAAAGTTGGTTAATTAACATGTCGATATGCATATTCTTGCACACGAACTAACCAACACAAACAACAACAACAGCGAGTATAGGACACCAGTTCAAATCACGATTAAACAGGAGGGCGCAGCGAGCGAAAGACAGTCACAACTACAACAGCACAGGAAGCATGGAGGTGGCGGCGGACACGCCAACACCAAGCGGACCCCGGCAATGACCGTGTCATCAATCCTCAAGATTATGACCAGTCCAATCGGGCCAATGCTCTCCCCAATCAATGACAGTGGTTCCAGCGAGACGATATACAACAGCAACAACATGGATGAAGATGAGCCAAACTCTCCACCGCCGCCGCACAAGCCCAATCATTCGATCGCAGCCAAATCGAAGCAGGTCATCGATGAACCATACACCAACAAGCGATCAGCTGCTACTGTTGCTTCCACAGTGCCTGAAAGCACTTCGACGACTACCGGATCATCTACCTCAACAACAAGTGACAAGACACCAACAAAGGCCAAGACGACACATGAATCCACAAACGAAACAATCAAGCAGCAACCCAACACAACATCAGCATCAACGTCAACAACATCAACATCAACAAAGGAGGAGTCCAAGAAGGGCTTGAAACTTACAATCAAGCTTGAGCGTAAGAATATTGTTGGCGCCGCTGCAGGACAGTCCACATCATCTTCCTCAACTACTACCACCACACCGTCCGCGACCACAACACCATCCGAAGCAGCACAATCAACCAAAGTAACAACAACACCATCATCATCATCGAGCAATGTACAAAGACCAACACCTCAGAAACAACAACAAGCAACAACACCTGAAAAGAAGGACCATGACAACAATAACAACAACAATAGCACAACAAAGAAGAGAGCACTGCCTCAGGACGACCAACCATCAACACGTTCAGCCAACAATAGCATTAATTTGGACACTGGAAGTGATGAGGGTGAAGAGGATGAAGATGACCTGTTTGGTGACAGAGCCATCAACGAGAATACATCAGCCAAACCTAAGGAGCCGACCAGGGATGACAAGGAGTCCAGTAGTAGTAGCAGCAGCAGAGCCAACAAGAAGCTCAAAACCATCGACGGCACCAGCATCGCCACTGACTCCCCATCCACCAAACACAAGACAAAGAGTGGGAGTAGTAGTAGTAGTACGCAATCAGATATGGATATTGAGCCTGCAGGTGGATCTCTAAAGGACAGGGACAGAGATAGAGACAGAGACAAGGACAAAGATAGAGAGAAGGACAAGGAGAGAGACGGCAGCAGAGGAAGCAAAGAGAAGAAGGCAGTGGAAAGGGAAGGAAGCTTCAACAACAAGGACAAAGACAAGGACAACAAAGATAGAGGTGACAGAGATAGAGGCGACAGAGATAATAGAGAGCGTGAGAGAGATAAGGAGAAGGATAGGAGAAGCGAGTCAACACCAACGAACGCGTCTTCAAAGAAGAAGGAGGTGGCTCACTATTCACCACCCTCCAATCCATTCGCCGTGACCGAGGAGGAGAAGAAGAACATCGAGATGGAGAATGGCATTAGACGACGGTCATCCAGTCGCAATGGCAGGGACAAGGGCAAGCGAGCCGACGACAGAGATAGTAGAGATGGAAGATACAAGGACAAGGAGAAACCATCATCAGATAGAGATCGCGACAGAGATAGAGACAGAGAGAGGGAGCGTGACAGAGAACGTGAACGCGAGAGAGATAGGGAGAGAGACAGGGAGCGTGGAAGCGGTGGCGGTGGTGGTGGAAGAGATCGCGACAGAGACAGAGACAGAGAGAGAGAAAGAGAGAAGGAGAGGGAGAAGGAAAGGGAGAGAGATCGCGACAGAGATAGAGATAGAGAGAGGGACAAGGACAAGCCAAGGAACAGCAGAGACAAGGACAAGGAGCGAGGAAGAGACAAGGAGAAGTCGAGGGACAGACTGTCCAGCGCAGCTCAACAACATAGACGCGAGTTTTTGGAGACGCTGGACACGCTGGCCATGGAGGAGACGGCCGTGGTACCCATCAAGCTGAGTAAAGAGGAGGAGAAGTCACATCGAAACGACATCAATCGACTCAAGAACGAATCAAAAGATCTCAAGACCTCTGCACAACAGTTACATCAGTTTGGCGAAACAGAATGTTTGGTACTCTTCCTTCAGATTGGTCTCAAGTATATTCTCATTGCTCATCTTATGACAGTATGTATCAACTTGTTGCCACTCCATTCAGGAATCAATCAATCACTCACTCAATCAATCACACGTCACTCCATCAGTCCATCGACGACTTGACAAAGACCTATGCCTACTTTTCATCTATTGGATCATTCTTTGATGGTATTGCCAACATTGCCATCGGTTTCAAATTGGAAGCAAGCGCATCATACTTGTATGTATCTCATTAGGGCACAGGCTGACGCAAAGTACATCGCATTCTGACCAACATTCCTTTGTACAGTTTGAAATGTGCATCCTTCTGCTATGCCAAGTCGTTCAATCTGAAGAAAGAACATCTTAAGCACTCAAGGAGGGATCTAATGCATCAATACTCTGTACCAAACAAGACACATTCGTCACATTCTTCATCATCCTCATCAATGGAGGTCAGCCACTCTGGTACCTCCTCTCAAATACCTCTTACTCCCACCACTGGACCCTCTTCTCCACTGCCCTCACCACGTGACACCTCTGGCGGCGGTAACAGTAGCACTGGCACTGGAGGCACTGGTGGCAACAGCAATCACCGACTGTCAAGCTTTTTGCGAGAGTCTGAAGATCTATTCAACTTCTTTGAGTGCCAGGATAGGGCAAACAAGATGGCGAAGCACAACCCTCATTGTATGGTATTCGACAAGGACTACTTCTCCGAACCTTGCATGACATTCATCGATTATGTCAGGAAGGAATGGGAGAGGATGGCGCCAAACACACGAAAGTGATCACCCATCACTCAACAACCACTAGTGTAGAGATTAAACCACCCAACATGTTTGAATGGAGCAAGCGCTCGACTTGTAATATTTGTTTGGTTGATAGAGGGAATGAACGATGTTATTGTCCAAATGGTCAGGCAACTTTGGATTACATTTTCCCAACTTTTGAAAGACCAATACAACAGACAATTGCTACAAGCTTCCAAGTACTTTATTGATAGTGACAAAATATTCGACAGGTTTTCTTTGATGTTGTTATATGCTTGAAGCACAAAGTATGAGGTCTTTCACACCAAATAGTGTCTTGCATGTGAGTGATAAACTTATCTGGTCAATGTTGTTCAGCGATGATACTATCTGTTTGAGAGGATAATGAGACAGTGTATCCATTCCGTTCAATTTCAAGTTCTCTGGAAGTGTTTACAAGTAAGTGTATACACTGTGATAGAGTTGCTGTTATTATCTCTTTATTACAAATAAACTATATTAATATAATTGATGAAGATAGATCATGTGCAAGCTAACTATTATTTACCAAAGTTCTCCAAGGCGATTGCCTGCCCATTCCAGTCAAAAGTTACTCAAATCATATGGTAGTAGAGAGAGATAAAGACAAATCATTTAATTATTAAGAGTTCGTCGTGAGGCGCAGCTGTCGGTCGGAGAGCTGTCCTGGTTGGAGGAGGGGGGTAGAAGAGCCTTTTGTTGCTCACTTGCTGATGATGCCGGCTGCCAAGTTGGGACGGAATGGACATCCCTTGGGGCACTTTTGGTGCTCGCTGCGATGTTGCTCGCAGGCCTCGGGTGGGCGTCCAATCGGCTTCTTGACGCGACGTGGCGCTGGCGATGCGATAGATCCCTCTCCCAATGACTTGAATGGGTTATTTGGATGATCATTGTGGCCAAGTTTGTTGTTGTTGTTGTTGTTGCTGTTCATGTTCAACAAAAGGTTGGAGGCAGATGAGTTGGCTTGCTGGTCCGCCTTCTTGGCAGCGTAGGAAGGGAAGGGCAAATGGTGATGTTGGTTGAGATAGTTGGACATGGTCATGTCGATTGAGTTGTTGATGCTGTAATTGCCATGATGGCCGCCAATACCGTAGGATGAGGTACCGGTAGATGGCAACTGTGCTGCAGGCTGTATGGGAGTTGGGTGCACCAGCTTCTGCTCCTTCATTGGTGGGGGTGCGTAGGAGGGAATGGGCAGGTCGGCATTCTCGGCCCTGCGCTTCTTCTCATTGTTCTCGATCAACTTGGATATGGGATGGACAGACGACGTCATTGGTCTTGGGGACCACTTGTTCACCAGACGCATGTACTTCTTGCGAGTGGAGGTCACCGTGCGCCCCAGAGAGTTGGAGATTGCTCTCCATCGCAGCTCGCTCTCGCGTGGACTGACCGAGTGCGGGTCCTGTTGGAAGACCATCTCCAGGAGCTGACAGCACTCTTCCTGCGACCACAACTTGCGAGTTGGTGGGTGGAACTCAACAGGTGAGGTGCGATCGCTGCAGGTGTCTGGACACTTCTTCTTCCACTTGCTATGTCTGTCGCAGGCAAGCGAGCGGACATTGTTTCCAAACTCGTCTCCAGAGCGTGGTGATTCAGAGCCCGATGGCGACGAAGGGTAATCATCGTAGTTGTTGTTCATGAACATCATCTCTGACGACTGTGGCGACAAGAAGGGAGAAGTGTTCAATGAGGAGCCCGATGGTGTAGTACGAAGGGAATCATGCTTTGGTGAATTTGAAGGGGAGAACTGTCTGTTGTTGTTGTTGTTGTTGTTGGTTGTTGTATTGTAGGAGTAGTTGCTACCATTGCCATTGTATTGGAAGGGTCTCTTCTTGTATAAGTCCTCCTCGATTGAGTCAGACTTTGTCATGCGTGCAGGCAGAAAGCCGTTGTGTTCATTGTTGTTGTTGTGTGTAAATGGGTTGGATGATGCTTGTCTATTGTTGTTGTTGACATTGTCATAGCTCTTGAATGAGATTATGTTGTGCAGTGGATTGAGGTTGAGGAGAGATGGTGTAGGTGCGGGGGAGGAAGAAGCGGAAGATGGAGAGGAAAACTGTTGTTGGTAACTTGAGTCTATTATTGAACTCTGAGTTGGTTTGTTGTTGTTGTTGTTGTTGTTGTTGATGGATGATAATGATGATAATGATGACAGTGATGACAGGGAGTAGATGGAGGGAGAGGATGTTGTTGATGTACTACCAATCGTAGGTGTAGTTGTTAAGGATGAAGGATTGCTGTTGCTGCTACTGGTGTTGTTGTGGATATTAAGTGATGGTACTTTAATTGTGTTGAAATGTCTATGTTGTTGTTGTTGTTGTTGTTGAGACATGTTGTTGTTGTCTGTAATTTTTGTTGGCGGCAACAAATGTCTGTCGTGGACACTTCCGGCTTCACCACCTCCTACCATGAATCCAATCTTCATTCGATCAACTACCATGGTCATCGTTAAAGTAGTATGTATGAAGATGTAATATAAATATTATATTATTATTATGTATATAATGTATTTGTATAAGTAATATATATAATTAGTGTTTTGTACTTTGGTGTCTATTTGATTGATTGATTGATTGATTGGTTATATTAATACAATGTACGATTGAGTATTTAAATAATAATAATATTTTAAGATGTTATACAAGCAGGGAAATGGAGGGAAAATGATGATGGATGGATGGATGGATGGAATAGATGGGATAATTGATTGATTGGATTGATTGAAAGAATGGAATTATTGTTGTGGCTCTTGAATAAGTAGAAGTAATAATACAAGTATATATAATTAATAGAATAGAATAGAATACAGATAGATACACACGAGGTCACAAAGGTTGAAATGGAACTGTCTGGGCCACAAATAAGGTTGCAGCGCTACATAAATGGCAGACCAGCCATCCATCCAGCGACATCGCTGTATGTCTGTCTCCATCAGTGAGCCAGCTGGCCATCAATCCTTCAATCACCCCCTCATTTGTGTGTTTTCTGCGGCGCAAAGGAACGTGCCGGATGGGCGTGAGGGTTGATGTGAAGCAGCATCGATGATGGTGTGACCAGTGAGCGCACTGGACCGTCCAAATGCCACCGGCCATATGGTGATGGATGGGACTGGTAGGATGGATGGGCCAGGTAGGCTGGCTGTCTTTTCCCTGCGGGGGGTGCCACGCGCTGCCCGTCCAAGCGTAGCACAAAGGGGTGAGATTAAACCGACACACATGCACACAAGTGAGTTGTCGACAATCACCAATCAGCTTCAACACACACAAAACACAAATATTTGTGTGAGATAGGTGTTGTGATCGAATACACAACAGTGTTTGTGTGTGTTTGAGGCCAACACTGGAGATGTGATTGGATTGGATGGATGGATGGACCAACGAACAACATCTAACATCAACAACATAAGAAGGAAGGTTGATGAGGTGGTTGATCGAAAGATTACTGTTGTTGTTGAGTGAGGTGTGATATTGGAACCATGAACAAAAAACAACTTTAACGATCACGTTGGTTGGTTGGTTTGTTGGTTGGTTGTTTGCTTGTTTGTTTGGTTGTGGATGTCCAAAGGACACAAATACAAGAGTTACGCGATGGATCAGATCCATCTGGTGATTGGATGGCGGTTGTAGTGCATAGTGATTGGAATTGATTTGTGGATATGGATGGAGAAAATGAAATGAAGTGAAGGAAGACTTACATACTTTGGTTTTGTTTCTGCTGATGACGTTGGTTGTCGACGACGATCAAGAAGTCGATGTTGATTGTTGTTTGTTGTGTTTGTTGTTGTTATAACAAGAATATTGGTCGAGTACAGGATGGATGGATCAATGTTAATGAAGAAGTAGAAGAAGAAGAAAGGAAGGAAAGGAGGAATGTATGAATGAGATGAGGGGTTGATACTTTGGGAGTTGGATACACACATGCGTGGTTGGTTTGAGGTGATTGTTGATTTGGTCGTCTTGTTGGACGTGTCGAGGAACACACACACCTAAAGCTGTTGATGGTATCCCTTATCGACGACCAAAAATAAACCCAGTCCACAATGCAAACATTAATTAAGAATTAAAATAGGATCACCGACCAAGGGTGACGATGGCAACTTGCTGCTATTTTCCTTCAGCAACAACGATCGGCCCCTGAAGACGCTGGTCAAGCACCACGCACCGGGCACATTAAGACCCATGCCCGTCCAAAAAGTACAGTCCGTCCAAGCAAGTGCCCAATCACATTTTGATAGGGACTAGCGGGGCCGGGATTGGGCGAGCGTTTTGTGACTTTGAAAAACAAAAGAAGCCGTTCCTTCAGCAGTCCAGGCAGTTGTGTGGACCGAGCGTGAGCCGGTTTTTGATGGTGAAGCAAAGCCAGTCGATCAAGTTGTGCATCGAACGTGCGTGGTGTTTGGTCGTTTGGTTGGTTGGTTGGCGGGATGGATAGATATGGCGAATGAATCGAAACGTATTGTATGTATGGGGGAAAAGGAAGGGAAGGTTGTGATGATGTGTGATGGCATTTGTCTATATCCAATCGCAAACAGCAGTGAGCGAGGTTGTATCTTTGCTCCTTTGTGTCAGTGCGTTGTACATCCCTAGATAGTAGGCCCAGGGGGCTTGTAGAACATCAAAGATGTTGACACCGTGCACAAACAAACAGACAACAATGTTCGTGTAAGTCCTCCTTTGATCCTTTGATCGGGGAAAGGATATATATAACATTCATTCACCGAAACAATGACAATAGAGTGGATGTGTTTGGTTGGTTGGTTGGTCGTCGCTTGGACGGTTATAAGAGTAGATATAGTGATTGGTGTATACTCGACAACAACAACAACAACATTGACAACAAACATTGTCAACAACAACCATATATGATATGTTGGTAGATTGATTGATGTTTGTTGACTTACCTTATGCGTCAAATAAACAGGGGAAATATTACTGCTACTACTACTATTGCGGAAAGTATGTATGTACTGCTGGATGGCTGTGCGTGTTGTATGTTTGTGTGAAGAGTGTTGGTAAGTTGGTAAGATTGGTCATTTTGATGGCCATATCAGGGATATTCCTGAATGTCCACATGTTGTAGTGGGGTTGCAGTTGTTACCCCATGCGAATGTCATCGTCATCATCATTGTCATTACCTGTTGTTGTGTATATGTTTCAATGGAGCGTAATTATTTATTATGAGGGAAACTCTAAGCTGATGTTGATGTTGATGTTGATGTATGTTTGTTTGTTTTTTGACAATATTATAATATAAGTAAAAGATGTTTGTTATTGCTGGATGATGATTAGAAAGAGAATCCCTGGGTTTGGGGAAGATGAGCGATGGCTGTCCAACGAAAGTCACTCCTTAATATTCCCTCCTTTGACCTAATGTAGAATCATGAATGACCATTCAATTAAGCTAACCTGAATGGTCTTTAAACTTTAGTTTGGTCCATCTGGACACTCACTTTTTGAGCTGTGGAGGTGACATCCATGTTCCACAAGCTTTCGCATCGATGACCCAACCCAATCACGCATCACTTTGGGGGTGATGGATCTTGTGGTCGCTTGCTTGCCTGTCCCGGCTTAGGAACCCCTTGCATGGTTTGAGGGTTAATTGAAGCTGATTGTCTGTGCCCCATTGGCCCGGTGCCCAGCTACATCATCCTAACACTGTACATGCTGATAGATTTGATTGGTATTAATCATCTACCCAGGATGTATGTAAAATTAACAAATGAATGATGAGTGAATCGACTACCCTCGGGACCTCGCTGGACATGCTTGTGCAGGCAAGGTCCCGACATAGCAAACAGCCCACACTTTCATCAACTTCGGTGAATTGTATTAATTTGGCCCGCAAAATGTCAATAGGAGGCTCAATGCCCGCAGAGGGTCTTCAATAATCCGTCTTATTTTCTGTTCGGGAAATGGGCTTCACCAAGTAGTCGACAAAGATAGCATCGCAAAAGACCGAAACAAGCTCACGTTCATAACACCTGACCCAACATGAGGGTCGCGCGACACCCCTTTCATGACCCCCCGCACCAACCATTCACTTTGATACAACCACGCACCAGATTGATAAGAATTCCAATCGAAGTCCAACAAAAGATTCTTCCGCTACCTTTGCTAGACATGTCCAACATACATCAGATGGATGATGGTCCGCTGAGGAGCGAACATACTTTTCGACAATCTTACCGATCATGTGCTCATCATCCTTGCGCTGGCGAGTAATAATGCACCAAGGATGACCAGTCTGGTCAATAAACACTCGACTGATGTCTATTATTCGCCGGCGAATGTGTCTCACATTCGAGTGTTGATCCAGTGACTTGTTCATCGCGCGTGGACACTGCTGCAAAGACAACATTAAAATATTTATTCTGTTATCTCTCCAAGATATTTATTTGTTTATTGTATTGACTGTAATACGCGCTTAGATGCGAAGGTTGACATCGCCCAGACGCACAAGGACCTCGTCTCTCTCTTGCTTAAGAGATCCAAGCAACTCCTCCCTGTATTGTTGCTCACTGCACTCGTACTCTTTGTCCTCGTTGTCGTCAAAGTCCTCGAATGAACGAAGCAGACTGTCGTTCTCGTAGGTTGGCAGCAAATATTGAGCATCACGCCAGATATCCAATTGGCGCATGACGCCACAGTGTCCAGCATCCTTCTGATGCTTCTCCAACGAGTCATCACTCTCAAACGCCGATCCACAATGACAGCAATTCATCTCATATTGATGTCTGCGAATGAAGTTGAGCATCTTGATTGTATCATAGTAGTCCAGCTCTAAAGGAGTAGTATTAGAATTGTGTTGTGTTAGTTCTGGCTACACTCACTCCAATCTTTCAACGCCACGACTACACTTACTCCATTCCTTTCGGATGACGTGGAAATCAAAGTTATGTACATTGACCATGTGTTGGAATACAAGATCTGCGCCATCAAACTCGTTGGGACAGAAGAGACAGACGACGGTCTCTTCTTGGTCTTCGTCTTTGTCCTCTGTCCAGTCGTCCCATTGAGTGGACACGTGTCCCTCGCTCTCAACCTGCTTGACGAGGTCGAGGTTGTTGGGGGTCTGCTCGCCCGAGCTGTCCTCCTCCTCCTCCTTCTTTAGCTCCTCCCAGTTCTTGCCGGGCTCCATGTAGTTGAGCAGGTAGAAGCGGTCGTACTCGGTGTTGTTGGGATTCAGACGACAGTGCTTCTTCTTCTTCATGTGCATTTTGAGCACCACCTGGCTCTTGAACGTCTTCTCGCAGAACAGACACTGGTTGGCGTCGTACTTGGTGCGCAGCAGGTCGAGCAGCTCGTTGATGTTGACCAAGTTGTCGGGCAGACCAATGTTAAAGTTATGCGTCTCAAACATGTGCGTCGAGACGGCAGCGCGGTCACCGCGGAACTCGACCGGGCACATTGGACACACGCTGCTAAAGTGCTGATCAGAGCGCTCGCGGTGCTGCTGCTCCAGAATGAAGATCAGACGCTCGGTCTGCAGCATGCGACGCAGCTCCTGGTCCTCAGGCAGGATATCGCTCAACAGATAGTACATCTCGTCGGGCTTGTCCGTGTGCTTATCGTTGATGCTAGTGGTGTAATCTTCGATGGGCTTGCCACGCATCACATTGCGCCAATGCTCGAGGTATGATGACAAGTTGGCCACAGAGTTCACATCTCCAATGACCAACTTGTGCTCTTGCAATAGATGTTCGAGAATCGCTCTTGAGTCAAACACTACAAAGTCGCATCTTAGACATGGGTACTTGATTGGCTGTGGGTCCTCCATCTGGAAAGCAAACATCAAAGGTCTCTCAAGTGGCTTTACCGCTGGCCACTGTTGTTGTGTTGTTGTTGTTATTAAAACATCGGGACTTTGTGCAACTTCTGTCGTCGTTGTCGATGTAGTAGTAGTATCCATTATATGTGTATATATATATATATTATTATTATTATTTATAAGTTAAGTGCGCAATTAGATTAATACATAAGATCTCAAATCATGCATTCATTCAAGTTGACTCGCTCTCTTTTTGGGTTTGAAAGACTTTGAAACGAGAAAAGCGAAACAGGCGAGTGGGGCTGGAGACACCTCGCCCGATACCTGAATGCCCACTAATGACTTTGACAATGCTCCAACTTCAACAACAGCATCATAATTACATTTCACTCACAAAGTAGCAGTATTAGTAGTTGTAGTTGTTGTATTACTAGTAGCGGAGGATAGGATTGGATCAACTTGGCTTGGACAAAGATGCTGAGAACATCATCTATTCAAGTGTGCAAGAGTCTACACGCTGACCTTCTCTCGCTATCAAGGCATCATCAATCATCAAGTAGAATTGGCTTGGTCAATAATATACTCAAACAACAACAACAATATAATGGATACTCCACAACATCTTTGTCGCCATCATCATCGACGACATTGACATCGACATCGACATCTACTTTGACATCAAGTTCAAGAACATCGACAACTTCCTCAAAGGGCAGAGGAAGACCATCAAAATCACAATCACAGTCACAAGCACAGTCACAGGCACATTCACAATCACAATCACAACTACAATCAAAGAGGACAAAGGAACGAAAGAGTCGTGCCACAAGCATTACATCTGATACGACAGTGGATGAACAGACGATAAAGGAACATAGCGATTACAAGGTGTATAACAACTTGTTAAAGAAGGAGAATGTTGCTTCAAAGCAATCACGATCAAATAAGTTGGGCAAGTCTACTGTGACCAATCATTTCCTCGCGCACAAGTCAATGACGGAGCGCATGGGCATGGCGGAGGAGAAGGTGCCAATGGACGAGCAGCGCGATCTTTTTGTAAAGATGATGCGCCATACGTCGCAGACCGATGCGCCACCCTTTGACGAGCGCAGCAGCACAACAGTGATCGAGTCGCTGTATCAAGTGCTCAACCACAATGAGCTGCCAGGATCGATGGGCAGCGTCTTCTTTGTCGGCTACGAGGGCTGTGGAAAGAGCTCAATCATTGACGAACTCATTGGATTTGATCTGCTGTCCATGTCTCGCAACCGATGGCGTATCATATCAATCGAGTGCGTGCGCACCACTGGCGAGTCCTACTTTGAGTTTGTGCAGGGCGGCTGGGGCAACGGTGGACGCTTCTACGACCCCGTGCTCTTTGCCAAGAAGATGGGCGAGATGTGCCAGCACTGGGGTCCGCGTGAGGCCATCCTAGAGCAGCCTCTCGAGATCATCGTCGCCTCGCCACACCTGCACAACGTTCGTCTGATCGATCTGCCGTCAATCAGCTACAAGGCAGAGTATGGCGACTTGTCCCCACTGATCGTCCAGCGAGCACAGACACTCTATGCTGCCGTCGACCCGTCATTGCAGATGGTCGCGCATTGCCAGGAGATCTACCGTGGCTCAGAGATGGCCGAGGGCGACAAGACAGTCACGATGCGCATTGACCCATTCACAAAGTCAACATTTGGCATTCTCACCAAGCTGGACAACTTTTATCTCGAGCCAAAGCAGTCGGCTGAGATCATATCCAATCGCAAGATGCATCTCTTTCACGGATGGATTGGATTCCGTGGCAGGAAGGACACTGAGATGGGTCTGCCCATCGACATCAACACACTCAATCAAAGTATACGCGATGAAATCCAGACGGTCTACAATTGCACAGTCAACTCTGGTCCAAAGGAATGTTGGAACAAGATATTCTCAGTATGTTTGTTGTTTGATCGACCATCTGGAATAATTCCACTCACTCATTCAATCAATCAAACATAATTAGATATATATCAAGAACAATAGGGAACAGATATTGAATTATATTCAGAACAGCGTTAAGCAGCTCCACAAGAGGACGCTGAGTGTTCTTACAATGATTACAAACATATCGACATCAAAGCCAAGCACGCTACTCAAACAGTTGACACATCCCAACTCGAGTGAATCAGTTGGAATGAACCTTTACATCAAGAAGGCACTGGAGAATGAGCTGTACAAGGCACTGGAGCAGGCGTTCACCGAGGTGTTCAAGCCCAAGGAGATGCCCAGTCTGCCCGCCATCAAGCGGTACTCCGACACAGAGTACCTCGCGCAGTTCAAGGAGCTGACGCGCTTCCTCTCGCACCCAATCCCCATCAAGATCTCCAACACCATCCACCCAATCAATCATTCACACTACAGCCAAGAGTGGCTGCCCCTGATCAGCACGGCGCAGAGCGCCAGCGACAACATCTTCCATCACCTCCAGCACCAGACCTCGGTGCTCAAGGCGCACTTTAAGACTAGCCACGAGGGAATTGTCAACGTCAACGTCAATGCCAAGAAGGAGGGCAGTCGCGAACAGGTGATGGAGTTTGATAACTGGAATGCAATGTATCGACGACTTATCCAAAGACTGATCAAGAGGCGATGGCATACACAGACGCCAACAATAGTGATTGGAGCACTCAATCGATACTTGACGATGTACACACGTGATCAGCCAGTATACGTCGAGCGATTCTTCTTGTCAGAGAATGGACAGACCATGTCATCCAACATCGACACCAGTATATTTATGCATCAGATCTTCAAAGAGCAGACGCCATCACTCTCATACGAGGAGTTCCACATGGCAATCAAAGATATCATCAAGGATGATAGGAAGTTGATACCATTCTCAAGTATGTAATCCATCTCTCACTCATTCATTTTCAATCAATCACTCACCTTTACCTCTATCATTATTACTTTAGACGACTGGACATTATTATACCTACGAGCAGTAGCGATAAAGATATCCAACGATATATATAGATGTTCATTGCAGAATGTATGTTTCCATTAATTGATTGATTGATTGATCCAGCTCACTCACCCATACTAACTTCAACAACAACAATCCACCAGCTGATAATACCAACGATTCTTCAAACAAATCATTCATTGAACAAGTTCCTAAAGCATCCAAACGAGTCATCAAGATCATATGTCATATCGTAAGTTTGTCAAGCCAGACTGGATACCTGTTTCCTGAATTAGTGAACTAACCAATCAATCAATCTATTAATCACGTATAGTTTGGAGAAAGAGATTATACCAAAGGAGCATGCTATTGAGACAATCAAGAGAGAGTGTTCATTCGATGTAATGACCGAGTCTAACCTTCCAAAGATAACCTCTGCTCTATCAATATTAAAAGAGGAATGATTGATCTGATTCATCTGAGAATCAATGAGTCGCTGGATGGGTAATTCGTCTTTTTGTTGTTTTGGTGTTTTGTCAGAGAGACGCGACCACCCAAGAATGAATGGGTTGTTGAATTCATTCTTTCATTCATACATTCATTCAGTAGTAATAGGAGTTAGTTAGTGTTGTAGTACATCAACATCTTACTATCAACAACGACAACAATATATAATGTTTACTGTCAACAAACCAAAGTTTAGGTTCAATCTCATCCTAATGGATGAGGGCGAGTACTACTTTGATGATTACAGCGCAGTCTACTATCCCTCTGCAGACACAGACGAAGAGTCATGGGCCAAGTATGCTATCAATCATTCAATCAATCAATCAATCGTACAGAATACATTCATTGACAATTGATTATAATCATTCATTCATGAACTCACGTATAGGAGGATAAAGGGTAGGATATTGGTATGCTCACATTCGATCTTCTTTGAGCCCGATGATATAAAGTTCCCAATTATGAAGTTCCCCTTCAAAGAGATGGTCAACATTGATCAACTAGGATCCAATCCCAACAACCTCTATCAGAAGCGTCATCCACTCTCAATCCTCGCCAAGACAGATCTATTCTATATTCAAACCAATCAAGTCATTGAGATGAAGGATAACAATGTCAATGCTCCATACCTCTTCCAAAAGGTATGTTTGTTTGAGTGATTGAGTCGCAGGTCTTGTCTAACACGCCACGCACGCCACGCACTCCACGCACACAACAACAACAACAGGTTAACAAAGCAATGTTCAAGTTCTCACTCAACTACGTCAATCTCGACTTGATCCTTGGCAATATGAGGGACTTCTTGACGTATGCACGACAGGATCGACAGGACCACGAGCGATTGATAAAGAGTCTGATAGAGGATCGTGAGAGTAGACTACAGCTGGACTACAGTCTTTTGGTCGATATGAACGAGCGCAATATATTGGAGACGAAATGTTGTAAGATATCACCGTTGGTACAGAACCCCGGTAGATTCCTCGTGACCAACGCACGACTCTACTTCCAACCAATGAACAACATTGAGTCGCAACGAATCAATCACTTCAACCTGGACAGCGTCATCAAGATACTCAAGAGACGTCACTCCCTTCGCGAGACTGGTCTCGAACTATTCTTTGACGATGAGACATCAATATTCTTCACATTCAAGAAGTAAGTTGACCTCGATCGATCAAATCATGGAACTATCCCTAACACACTCAATCAATCAAACAATAGTATTCAAATAAGGAATGAGGTTTATAATGTGATGACTGGCGAGCTGTGTAAGAATATACCTCATATTAATGAACAGAAGAACTATTTGTTGAAGTGGCAGAATGGAATCATATCAAACTATGAGTACTTGATGTACTTGAACAGCTTGGCAGGCAGGACCTACAACGATCTGACGCAGTATCCAGTGTTCCCATGGGTGATCAGTGACTACACGAGCAAGGAGCTCGATTTGGCCAACCCAGCCATCTACCGTGACCTCTCAAAACCGATTGGTGCACTCAACAAACAACGTCTGGCCACCTTCCAAGAACGCTACCATCACATTCCAGAAAACCAGCCCAAGTTCCTCTACGGCACTCACTACTCTGCGCCAGCCTATGTATTATACTACCTCGTTCGACAAGGTAAGTCGATGTCACCGGACACATCTATGCCATCAGGTGTTTCCTCTTACTCACTCGTTCAATCACTTTAGCACCCGAGTACATGTTGAGACTGCAGAATGGAAGGTTCGACTCACCAAACAGAATGTTCCACTCACTGGAAGAGACATGGCACAGTGTCTACAATAGCACGGGAGATGTTAAGGAGTTGATCCCAGAGTTCTACGAACCATCAGATCGTGGCGAGTTCCTGCTGAACTGTGAGCACCTCCAGCTGGGTGTTAGACAAGATGGCAAAGCCATCAATGATGTTATATTGCCTCCATGGGCCAAGGGTATGTTATGTTGGAGTTGATTGATTGATGGATGGATGGAACTATGACTCTAACATGTACGTACGATGCTTCAGACCCAAATGACTTTATTATAACGATGAGGAAGGCATTGGAATCGGAATATGTATCACAGAACTTGCACAACTGGATCGACTTGATATTTGGATTCAAACAACAGGGAGACGAAGCGATCAAGGCCAACAACCTATTCTATCATTTGACGTACGAGGGCAGTGTGGACATCGAGTCTATAACCGACCCCTTTGAGCGACAGGGCCTCGAGGCACAGATCAATGAGTTTGGTCAGACACCTCGCCAACTCTTCAAGACGCCGCATCCACAGCGTCTGCCTCTGGCCATGCGCAACTATAATCTCACAATGAGTGAGTCATCGCAGAGCTCATTCAACAACCTCTCATTCAACGTGGACGACAGTGGCAGTCTGAATAGCTCGACCAGTTCATTCCAGTTTGGTGCCGGTGGCAATGGATCAGCACAAAACTCTTCGTCAGACACACTCAATCAATCATTCGGTCAAATGAACATGGGAGGTGTTGCCGGCAATGGATCACAGCATCAACAGTCCAACAACCGTGCCGCCTCCCCAGTGACCATCAGGAACTGGGGTGCACTTACTGGACTAACTCTCAAGAATTCATTCAAGAATCACAAGGAGTAAGTCTACATCATGTTTGCATTTGAAGTGTAACACATACTGACTGATCATCATCAATCTGTAGCAAGGTGACATCATTATATCTCTCAGAGAATGGTGACATTATATATTCAGTGTCACAGGATGCTTCACTAAAGATATACTCATCGCAAGAGAAGAAACAGATACGATCACTCAACCTTTGTGAGCTGGCATTGTCATCCTGTCAACTGTCAAGTGATGAGAAGCACATTGTCATTGGTTCATGGGATAACAACATGTATGGACATCAACTCAATCATCACTGACCCAATCAATCACTAACCCAACACGATCAATCATAGATATATTTATTCAGTTGCTAATGGTAGTATACAGGATACACTCAGTGGACATGATGACGCTGTATCTTGTTTACGAATGAACAATGAGTATCTGGTGTCTGGAAGCTGGGACTCAACGATCAAGGTGTGGAAGGTGATGCCATCGTCAGTGGGCATCAGCATTGGCAAGGTGCCAGTGGCGGACTTTATCGACGCCGAGTCCGAGATTCGTTCAATTGACATCAGTCCCAACGGACAGATGTGCATTGCCGGCGCGGAAGACGGCACCATCTTCCTGTACGACCTGCGCCAGCTGAGCCTGATCAGCAAGATCCACTCATACTCTGGCGCCGTCACCTGTGTGCGCTTCACACCCGACGGCCAGCGTTACATCGTCTCGTGCAGCGACGGCAGTCTCCGAATGATTGGCGTTGAGGGCTCCGAGATCTTTAGCGGCTTCATCGACGATCAGATCAACTGTCTCGACACGGACGGCTCGTCCATGTTGGTGGGATGCGAGCGAGGACTACGTCTCTGGTCGCTGGCCAGTGGCACCGAGCTCAAGGACTTCTCGTCTGTCAATGATGAACCCATCCAATCGATCAATGTTTCTCAGAGTGGCAAGACGACCATCCTCACTGGAACCAGCAATGGTGTAATCCACATGTGGGATACATAAGATAAGAAACATCAAGGCTTGATGTTCAACGACAACAACAACAACAATATATATATCCCTCCCTCCCTCAATACTTTCATGTATGTTGTTCCAATTGTGTTATTGTTTTGTATGTTATTGCTTGGTGAATATTGTCAAGGGAGGAGCAAAGCCCTGTCCCTCTGGTCTCTTGACAGACTCAATCTTGAATCCAGAATGTTCAGCCAAGTATTGCCAATCCCATTCATTCCTCTCCTTGCCATTCAACATCACCATCATGTCTATTGATTGATTGAGTGTAAGTTAAATATTCAATACATCGTCTACACTATTACTTACGAAGGTCATTCCATGGAGTGAAGTTCTTCTCATTCTTGGTGTAGAGTGAGTTGATGTAATCGTATACATAGACCTTGCCACCTGGTTTGATTGACTTTGAGATGGTCTTGAATATCTCCAGACACTTGGCATCACTCCAATCATGTAGGATACTCTTGAGTACGTAACAATCTGCAGCAGGTACCTCTACAAAGAAGTCACCAGCTTGATCTTTATAACGAGGGTCAACATCTACCTCATGTTGATTCTTCTCGATCACTGATGGTATATCAAAGTTGATACCATTCTTGATGTTGGCATTCTGTTTCAATACTCCCTTTAACAATCTATTGTATGATATGATGTTAGTTTGATTGATTGAGTGATTGAGATATGGGAAACTCACTTTCCAAGTCCACCTCCAAGGTCGACAACAGTCTCAAACTTGGTGTAGTCACCCAAAGAGACAAGGGTAGGAGTTAACATGTTGGTCACTGATGCCAGGGAGTTGTTGAATATGGCAGCCTCATCAGTGTGCTCCTCTAAGAATGCCCAGTAATCTGGATAACCAAGTGTCTTGTTGACATCTGACTGACCAGTCTTGATGGTCTCCACCAGGTTCTGCCATCCCTGGGTCTGTCCATAGCCACCACGCATCAATGCGATGTTCCTTACTTCAGGCTGTCTCAAAGCCAATGACAATGGAGTGTGAGAGAAGATACCATGTTGTTGTTGATCATGTTGTTGATGTTCATCAACATCCTCCTCACGGAAACACTTCATATGAGTGAGTGCTCTCATCAAGCGATAGAGTGATTGACTGTTGGCACCTATCTCCTTGGCAATATCATTGACAGACTTCTTCTCATTCTCTCCAATATGTTGGGCAATGTTCAAACTGGCAGCAGCATTCAATGCCTTTGTTCTCGTGAATCCAGACACCAGCTCATACACCGCACCAACCATCTCCATGTTCTTCTTCTTATCCATGCTTCCTTATCCAATCTATACTTACTACTTTGAATGAATAGAATGATGAGTAAGTGTTGGGACTTATCATGTATTTATAGTTGTTGCGACTTTTGGTGATGCTAGTGCCAACCTAAAGGTTACTTGACAGGGTTCCAAATGATTCTGTTGGGTCTGAAAGTCATTTATCGGGTCGGACCTACCAAACGACAATCAATCAATCAATGAATGAACAACAATTAATTTAGTGTCCTCCTCCAAGTTAATTAACAACTAACTTCATTGTCACGTGTCACCTCATCATCATCATTCTAATTATAATTATATTTGTCTTTTCATGTCATAATCTATCGTTGGCATAAAGCAATGACAAGTACTTGTAAAGATCAATGTGTAGTCAAGGATTGTCTTGACTATGTCCATTATGAATATCCCCTCGCTGTTGGACACCGATAGATATTATCATATAAAGTATCTCTCTCTCTCTACATTCTTGGCCTCACCTAGACTATGAAGATTTGAATTAAACTGAGAATAGATAATTTACAATAATATCAACAATGTTGTGTGGTCCGTGACCTAAGAATTCAAGAGCATTGTCACCTTGTGTCAACAAAATAGAGGTGAGATTCCGTGCACAACACAAACAATTCCCACTTGAGTTCCAAAGATCAATGGAAGTATTGATGGCGTAGTTGAGGATATATACTCATCCAAGGTCAACTCTAAATCAATATCATACAATACATTATCAATCAATCAAACAAACTAACAAATAATTAATTATTTTAATATATAACTAAATCAATCAATCAAATATGGGTCATCATCACCATCATCACGGACATTACGACTATGTCGCCCCAACTTATACCGCTCCAGTAGTGTACCCCGCCGCTCATCCATACGGTGCACCAGGTGTGTTCCCAGCACCAGTCATTGGCGCCCCAGTTCTCCACGTCGAGCTTGGACATGGTCATCATCATCATCACGGTCATCATGGTCATCACGGTCATCATCACGGTGGTCATCATCACGGTGGTCACTGGTTCTAAAGGAATCTTACCCTCCACTCCAACCTACCACCAACCATCCCCCACTCCATAACAATTACACATAAAGATATACAACTTTATCTTTTCTTCTGCTAATAATTTATTATTGTTGTTGTCTATGTCTTTGTCGAGTTGAGTTGAAGATTGGGGTGCTTGAAGTGGGTGTGAATGTGTCTTGAAGTCAGAACAACCACTCTATCTTGAAACTCCAAACACTCAACACTCAAACAAACACACAACAGACTGACTGACTGAATGACACTCGATAGTGTTGTTGTTGTTGCTTATACATTATACATCATCAGTATTAATCATTAACATATAAATATATATAGAGAGAGAGAGAGAGAGAGAGAGAAGATATTTATAGAAGTTTAGAATAGAACACGATGGCAGTATTCTGTGAGATTGATGAAGTGGTCGAACAGATTAGATACAAGACTCAGATGTTCTATGAGTCATTAAAGAGAGATAGTATTGCAGAACAATTGTATAACTTCTCAAATGACGACTCTACAAATGATCAATCTATACCTTATAGTAAGAGTCTAGAGAAGGATTATAGTAATCTGATCTATGTAGGTGGTAATAAGACACCTACTACAACAACTGGAACAACAATAACAACAAATAATAGTAGTAGTAGTGGAGGTGGAGGTAGTGGCACAACATCACCAGTACCACCTCCATCCTCTACAATCAACAACAACAACACAACTGTAAAGCCTCCTCCATCCACTCAACCAACAACAACAACAACAACAACACAAGTTCAACAAACTCAACAAGCTCAGCCACAAGACAACAACAAAGATAATACCAAACCAACATGTAAGATAGTAACATTCTCAGCTTCACAATCAAGTAAGCCAAGTGAATTGAAGGGTTCAATGATGAGCGCCAAGTCAAACAACAACAATCCAGGTAGTAGTGTAACAAACAACTCAAACACAAATACAAACACAATCAACAAGAACATCATCAACAACAACAACAACAATAGTATAAAGACAACTGGAACAACCACCAACAATGTTGGCAGTAGTGTAACAAGTAGCAACAACAACAATAGTAACAGTAATAGTAATAGTAACAACAGCACAAACCCTAGCAGTAACAACACTCCTGTGTTCTTGTTTGTCAAGGAGACATTGTCCAAGTCATCCACAAACACCACTCCCGACTCCCTCCTTACCAAACTCGTGAGACCAAGCGATAGTGAGAAGGACCTATTCGCAGAGTATGGTGAGATTGTAAGTATATCTTGTCCATCACTTACTCATTCACTTACTAATTCACTCTCTACCTACCTAGATACCACCACCTGGCATGGGAATGCAACTGTCAATACACACTGGCATTGGATCAATTGGCATGCTAAGAGTTCGTGTCGTAGACAAGGCAACAGTTATCCAATCAATTGCTGCAGCACTCAAGACATACTTCTCGCAGCAGAATCAACAACCACAACCACAGCAGCAACAAACTCTTGGCACAAGTGTTGGAAGCACTGGCAGCAGTGGAAGCTCCACCAACCTCCTCTATCCCGACCCCAAGGCTTACTTCTTGCGAATTGCCGACGACGACGGCAAGATAGACGAGGACTACCCAACGCTCGATCCCAATCAGCAGATATACAAGTTCAAGGATGAGGTCTTTGTTCTCTGTCTCAATCAAAAGTACGAGGCTGAGCGACGTCGCTCCTCATCGGGTGTACAGCCACGACCAACCTCCCTGGCCGTACCGCAGGACAAGGTCCATCTCCGACGTGTCAGTGTTGGCACTTTGGACACGATCGCACTGGTCAAGATAACGTTGCCAGACTCGAGCATCACCAAGGTAGCCTATCAGCCCGACATGAAGCTAAAGGAGCTACTAATGAACACATGCAAAAAGAGAAAGCTCATCATGGCCGAGCATCACTTTGAGCAGAATGGCAGCGTGATTGACCCCGAGTTGACTCTGGACAAGCTGACATCGTTGGAGATTGTACTGGTGTCCAAACTTAGAAGGTCAATGAGCGGTGATGGCACCATGCTGGTTGGCGAGGATAACACAGGCGATCATGAAGACATCTTTTGGTACGATCTCTTGGCCTACCAATACAAGCAGTACGAGGTGGTCAAGCTCAAGAAGTATGGCTCAAAACAAGAGAGGATCATTGGCATTGACAAGGAGCGCATCACAAACATGTCGCCCAATCTAAAGAAGGAACAAGAGACAAAGAGAGTAAGTAGTAGTAGTGGTAGTAATTGCCAGTCGTTTATATTAATTCTTAATTTTCGATCAATCAATTATAGCCAACAAGAATGATAAAGGATATTGCAAAGGTCGCATTGGCAGAGAAGCCAAAGCACTTCACAATTGAATATATCGATGGCAAGACCTACCTCTATGAAGCCAAGTCTCATCCAGTTGCTGCTGAGATCGTTGGCAAGATACATTATATATTAAAGTCACATCACATGTAGTACTATTATTATAACCTGTCAACATAACGCATACCTTGGTAATTGCCAAATTAATGAGTATAGGACTCGACCGACTCTTGCCTCGCCGAGGGCCCTACAACATGAGTCGACTAGTTTATGTCCATTTACACTAACTGCCATGATCATGACTCGTGGAAGTCTCCTCATTCAGTGATATGGACAGTATCCAATTAATGTTGCCAACCCACTGGACAATATATCACCCAACTGTCCACAGACAGTTGCCGCGCGGCTTTGGACATTGAGGGAACATTGGCACCAGTAGCCAATCAGGTATCCAGGTGTTCAAAACACTACATCATGAAGTTTTTTTACAACATTCATAGTAATGATTGGAGTGATATAAATATATAAAGATAAATTAGGTGCCATCATCGATGGAATCACTGTCAATTTATATACTCCGTCAAATCACTTCTTATCTCGATTATATCGATACACTCTGTTTTCTCTTGACGAGCAAATCTATATACCAACAACAAACGAGCATCACAGGTTTGAATAATTGCTTCAAGACCTCTCAACAACCCAAAAGGAAAAAGGTTCAACTCGGTAATCGTCCCCTTCTTTCTTCAGCTTTACACTTTACATTTCGTGATAAGCGACCTCTTCTTCAAGTTGGTCTCATTCCATCATCAGTGACACACTTGAAGTTTGGCCCTAGATTCAATCATCCTCTTCAAGTTGGTCTCATTCCATTATCAGTGACACACCTTGAACTTGGGTGTGACTTTGATCAACCCCTCCAAACAGGACACATTCCACCATGTTGAAATTGGCTAAATATTTCAATCAACCTCTTCAAGCTGAACACATCCCATCGTCAGTTAGAACTTTATTCCTTGGTGAAGGATTCAATCGTGAACTTCTTCCTGGCCACATTCCACATTCTGTGACAAGTTTAACACTTTCCGGGTGGTATGATCATCTTCTTCATGTCGGTTCAATTCCTTCCCAAGTCATCGATCTAGATCTTGGCGTTTCTTTCAAATATGAACTTCTTCCTGGTCTTATTCCACATTCTGTTGCAGTTTTGACACTTCCGGTGTTTTTTGATCAACACCTCCAACCAGGACTCATTCCACCATCAGTGACACAATTGACATTTGGTCGAGTGTTCAATCAACCTCTCCAACCAGGACACATTCCACCATCAGTGACACAATTAACCTTTGGTGATGATTTCAATCAACCTCTCCAACCAGGACACATTCCATTATTAGTGACAAACTTGACACTACTCTGCCCTCATTTCTCCTCAGATAATTTTATCAGTTTGATACATCACAAGAATATCAAAGTTCTCTCCATTCCTCGAGAGAATCTTTTTTAGATCAAAACACATTATCCATAACAACAATGGTCTCACTGGAGCATTTGATCATTGGCATTGAATTCGACATATATGAAAGTATGCCCGACAATCTTCTGCTTTTACTCCAATCAATCCCAACAGCACTTCAGGCTTTCCTCACTTCGGGGGACTCGGGAAAGTGTGCCAAACTCATAGTTGCACCCTATTAAAAATATTTGGAAAAATTCATTGGGGTCATTTTCCTCACCCTTAAAAGGAAACTAGTCAGCCCACTTTCTGCCCCCCTGTCATATAACTGATCAATGATCAACACTTAATAATAATTATCTCTTTATCTGTAGTTATCAATCGTCAAACTAGCATGTTAATACAATTTGCCATATTAATCCAAAGATAGAGACTCCCTTGAGGAATTCCTGAAGTGTGACCTTGAAATATGATAACTTTTCGATTAGATGGAGACTTATCGGAAACACATTAGCTCTCCTGGTATCAGACGATCAAGATAAGGTTTTATTCTTCTGGAGTAATTATAATAAATATAAAATGATATATGGAAGTCCACAAGTCCTTTCGGTGGAAAAATTTTGTAACGACATAAAGCAGTTGAAAAGTGTTTTCCTTTCACAGTTGCCCGGATAGCTCAGTCGGTAGAGCGCACGGCTCTTAACCGATGTAAAATGTATTCCCTTCACAGTTGCCCGGATAGCTCAGTCGGTAGAGCGCACGGCTCTTAACCGTGTGGTCGGGGGTTCGAGCCCCCCTTTGGGCGTAACTTTTATCTCATGTTGAGATTTTTTATGTACTTTTAGTCAACTTGTAGACATGGTATCTCCTAGCCCAGATCCTCCTCCGCCAGGAGTGGGATAAAAAAAACCGAAACGAGCGATACAGTTACTAACTGTTTTTCGTTCTGAATAAGTCCTTAGCAAGACTCTACACAGTCAATCAATCGCTCGAGGTCGAGCGTCGATACACTAAGGTTACAGGGCAACATGGGACTTGACAGTGTTTTAGCGAGGTTCGCCCCGATGAACACGGTCGCCCCTCCCCATCGCGACTCGTTCTACGAATTGCGCATCTTCTTCCCAGGCGTCGCCTTACTACCAGACGACTACCTCAAGAAGCTCAAGCTCATACTACGACTGTTCAGGTCGTACCCTTCGTCATCTGCCCCCACGAGAAAGAGCAAACATGTCCGCGGCCTCACCGTCGAGGGCAAAGTA
>NW_012236524.1:1054183-1059175 GCF_000787575.1 Acytostelium subglobosum LB1 | reverse complement strand
AAAGCCGTCGTCACCAGTGGCCAACGGCACCTCCACGCCGGTGAATTTTATGTTTATTTTTTTTTTTTTTTTTTTTTTTATTTTTTTTTTTTTTTTTTTTTTTTACTCAGACCGAGATGAGTCATCCGGCATGCTGCTTGACAAGCTGACGGCTGAGGCACCTACACATCCAAACGCATTAGTCGCTTCGACTACCAACGAGCCACCAACACCTACGACTAAGGAAGTTGTTGACCCACCAGAACAGAAGGCTACCTTCAAGCCCCTCTCTCTCCGTAGAAGACGTGATGAGCCAGCCACTCCCCCCCATGCGGGAGTGCCCAACACGGTGTCACCCATCAACCCAATCAAGAAGGCACCCAAGAAGACTCGCGTTCACCCCCCAGCATCGATACCAACCCCATCTTCCCTCCCAACAACAAAAAAAACATAATCAACAAAAAAAAACAGGAAAACGAAACTAAAATAGGACTAACCATTCCCGCCTCTTCAATGACGCCCATTTATTTGCAATATAATAAACCTCCTCATTAAATAGTCTAAAAAAAAAAAAAAAAAAAGGAGTGGCGCTCCCTCACGTCAACGCTAACGAGTCACATCCTGGCCGGACGACCAGTCAACATCAAGAATGAGATGGCCGAGTTCACTACCAACACACTAAACAGACCGTCTTTGTACCCCACATAGTAAGTCAGATCGGCGATTAATGGGGCATGGTGAAGCCACACAATGACCATATCATTCCCCAAGGAATACATATCATCAAATCGGACACAAAATGTTGTAATGGGCTGAGTAAAGTGAAGTGGAAAGACATGTGAACCGTGACCAAGCTCAGTTGTATGAGCAAGGTATTTGCACTTTTGCACTTTATTTGTCATCTGTCAGTACAATGAAGAGAGGAGCTATACTATTAGTTGGCATACTTGTCCTGTTATGGGCATCAGGTGTCTGTGCAGTGAACACCAAGAACAACCAGAGACTTGCCAAGGTCGACAAGAACTTCAAGTGTCTACATGAGACACGTGTTGATGAGGGAAAGCAGAAGAGTGCATGCGAGAATGTGTTTACCAAAAGAACCAGCATGGAGAGACACGAGGAGACTCAACATCCCATTGGCAGTTGTGCGGACCAATGCAAAGGCTGCAAGAATAGAGAAGAGAGGAGAAGGGAGAAGAAGAAGAAGAATGATCAGAAGAAAGCTTGTCCTCACGAGTCATGTGTTGCCAACAAGGCCATGTTTGAGAGTACAAACCTTTGGAAACATGTCAAGAATCTCGATCTACATCATAAGTGTACAGAGGCATGTCAGGAGTGCAAGAGTACCAGAGCCAGGTTGCTGAAGAAGGTTACTGATCATGTGGATGTTGTGGATATGGCTGGCATCAAAGAGATCTTGTACATACCTGACCACTGTTGGAGCATGTTCATCAATGACCTTGCATTTGATCGCAAGAAGTATTCATTGAACAATATCAAGAAGTATCAAGCGGGTACGTATAACTATATATAAATATATATCTATATCTATCTCTATGTTTTTATATATATATATATATATATATATTTATCTATATCTGTATCTATATATCTTATCTCTGTTTATATATTTATCTATCTTTATCTATGTTGTCAAAGTGTGAGAATGAATGATTTGTGAAACCATTCACTGACCAAATACTTTTTTATTTGTTTCATTTAATAATAATAGAGGTTGTCAAGAGATACAAAATAGCACCAACCAAATCAAAGAATGGCAGTTATATTCCTATACGCTCTCTCATTATTGAGAAACTAAAGGAGGAGAGAGACCTCATTGGCGATCAGAAAGTTTATGTCAAGTTCTCAGCTGACGGTCTCTCTCTCTCAGCCAAGAAGAAGGTGGTGGTGGCTTGCGTACAGCTACTCTACGAGAGCAAGCCAAACCAACAAGCGATGAGTCCATTTGATTCCAGCATCTTCCTCGTCTACGTTGGTGATGAGAAGAGACCAACTGTGGAATCAGAGTTTAAACAATTCTTTGATGATCTAAAGACAGAAATGTCTGACTCTCAAGGTCGTCCAAGGAAGAAGATTGTGATCCAAGGCAAAGAACTTGATGTGGAGGTCGAGCAGAATCCCCAGGAACCTTCTGCGGTCCAATCCTCCGGTTCCCAATCAAAGTCAACTACAGACTCAGTTCCACCTGTTGCCATCAAGAAGTCCCGATCATCCAATGGCGCCATTCCTACAAAGCTTGCAAATGACACTGGCGACTCCACCAGAGACGATTCAAAGACATCCACCAAAGATACATCTCCTACAACACCAACGGCATCAAAAACATTTTTTTTTTTTTTTTTTTTTTTTTTTTTTTTTACTACCACAACATCGACAACAGCCACACGGAGAATGGAGTACCGACTCAAACCTTTAATTGTGTCAGACATGGCGTTGCAGGTTGTCCTTAACGGCCTTTACAGCATATTTAAGACTGGCACCAACTATCGATGTTGTTGGTGCACCGTGACCAAGCACGGCATTGCCAAACACTCCCACCCATTGCCAACATGGCCAGACACAAAAACTGGGGAGCCATGTTCACATTCTCGAACAGTAAATGTACCTGCCAAGGATCGCGTCGTTTGTAAGAAGTGCATCACATGGCGGCCAATGAAGAATGTGCTCACCAGCAAGGATGGACGTAGTACCAAAGGTCATCGGGTATGTAAACAATCAATCAATCAATCACGCACTGTTCATGAATCAATCAATCATTCAAGCAATTACTAACTTTGTTATAATTATCTTTCTCCTCTCGGCAGCATGTGCCACTGATTGATTTCATCCCAATAGAACAACACCTCCCTGACCTACTCCATCTCACCATGGGTGTAGTTAAGTTGTTATGTCGATGTCTCCTCATTGACCTCGAGGCCAACAAATCGATACCTAGCCATGAACTACGGACCAAGGTGATGAACACATTCAGTGAGATGAAGGTAAATCTTGCCGACCACACTGACAAGTCATTGGTGGACTGCTTCCGGAGCTCACGTGTCAACTACGAGAATTGCAAGTCTATTCTCTTCAATCATAAGAAGTTGGTGACACTCTACTCTGAAGCCACTGGCAAAAAGTACCCTGAGAGAACTAAAAGGGTACTTCAACTTTGGGAGCAACTGCATGCATTGCTCAACCTCTGCCACAACATGAAGAAACCATTTATCAAAGAGGATAAATGGTTTGAATACTCAAACAGATGGATGGTCAACTTGATCAGTCTTTATGATGAGCGATCAGTTACAACCTATGTTCACACCTTTGTTTATCACTTAGGATTCTTCCTTGAGAAGTATGGTCCATTGTTGGCCTTTGCCAACTTCTCCATCGAGAGTATGTATATATATATATATATCAATGTCCTGCAGGTTGTTATGTCTTCGTCTGACCATTCTAACATTGACACTCAATCAAAACCATAACAACAAACAATCACACAATCAAATACTCAACATCATCAACAACTCAAAACAAACAACATTCATTCATACATTCATTCAATCATTTAAATATATWTWCACACACTAGGCTCACACAAAGTTACCAAGCAGAATAGATTATTTGCCACCAACAATGGTATCAGCAAGAAGAAGAAGGAGGGAGCAGACAACTCATTCACAACTCAACTTCTCTCCAAGTTCCTTCGATTGTCAATCATTAAGCGTGACCACGATAGAGAGAAGTGGCAAGAGATAGATAGGGATGGCACCAATTGGGGAAACTGGGATGTGTCAACTAGGAAGAACAAGCAATTGGAGGAGCTCTTCAAGATCAATGGCACAACCAATGAAGACGAGTCAAAGAAGAACTATCTACAGGCGTCACGTGAACAGTTTATAGATGATGGAGATGGACATGTGGACCCATTGGAACTCAATCCCGACGATGATGATCAAACAACTCCCATCAACAAAGCAAACAGACATTTCGAGACATCTTGGACGAACGCTTCAACAATCACCTCATCCAAGTACTCCATCACACTCAACAACACCAGTCCTGGCACTATCAACCTGAGCCTTGATAAGACAACAATGGATTGTTCCTATTCGATCACTCTCAACGACAAGGGCGTGGAATGMAATTGCCCATCATATGGTTATGGAAAGGCAAGGTGTTGCAAACACACCATCGCTGTGTTRATGATCATTGGCTTTGACAAGAGCAGAATCAAACAGCTCATTGACAATGTCAACAAGTCGAAACACATTGACATTGACCTTGCCTACTGTCTTGAGAGACTGAAGGATCACATCGCCGCTTGCCCTACAGAGCAAGACAGACAACATGAGGATGATGAACCTGATCAGACCTTCTCTGASAATGGTGGAGGTGGTTGTCCGTCCCCAATATCCTCACACTCTACCGATACGTTCATCTCAGCCAACGTTCACGAGCCCAAGGTTGATAACATCAAGAATCTGGCGCAGAAGGATCAACATCAACAACGACAACAGCCACAACATCAACAGCAGATCGATGTCATTATGAATGATAGTTTGGGTCAGCAGCTGGACGATCCCTCAAGTCAGATATCTGACCATCATGATGAGTTCACTCACGAGCAACAACAGCAGCAGCAGCAGCAGTATCAGGAGCACACTCAGTATCAGGAACAACTTACTGATGAGCAACAGTATCATCAGCTGGTCCACCACGACAACAGCTCATAYCTGATCCAGGCATCTCCACCAATGCTCCGATAGATCGCACCTAAGGTTGATCTTAGGTAATATAAAGATAAACATCCTAATGAGTGCATCAATACAACAGGTATAATAGATCAGTTCAGTGAACTGAACAGGTGTTTGTAGATCAAAGATAAACCTGACCTTTATTATCTTTAAATGATTGATTGATTAATTAATTATGTTGTTGTTGTGGGATTATTTGTTTGGTTGATATTGTTGGATTGTTGGATTGATTGAATGATGGTTGTTGTTGTTGTTG
>NW_012236524.1:980476-1054083 GCF_000787575.1 Acytostelium subglobosum LB1 | reverse complement strand
GTGGAGGTGGTTTCCCGTCCCCAATATCCTCACACTCTACCGATACGTTCATCTCAGCCAACGTTCACGAGCCCAAGGTTGATAACATCAAGAATCTGGCGCAGAAGGATCAACATCAACAACGACAACAGCCACAACATCAACAGCAGATCGATGTCATTATGAATGATAGTTTGGGTCAGCAGCTGGACGATCCCTCAAGTCAGATATCTGACCATCATGATGAGTTCACTCACGAGCAACAACAGCAGCAGCAGCAGTATCAGGAGCACACTCAGTATCAGGAACAACTTACAGTACGTTTCATAAGTTATGGCCACCCCCTGAGCAAACAGATAGGTGATTGATATCTCTTCAATATTAAGAGATACCAAATGATATCTTATCTCTCTAAATAATAGACTCAATTATCTACTAATCTTGATTGAATTACTTATTGCTAGTTATATTTATTTACAAATAATTGAATGAGAGTGTTGAAATGATAAGTAGTGAACATGGCCATTATTTATGCAACGAAAATTGATCGAAGGTATCGGAACGATGAACTAGAATAATGACAAAGGAGGTTGTCAATATTTGGTCCACCATCCATTCGCTGTTATAATGTCCTCCATTCGTTGTGGCAAGGAGGCGTATAGGTTCTCAACAATGCTGTCATCCATTAGCTCCCATTGTTCATTGGCAAGGTCGGAAAGGACCACTCCAGGGTTCTTTGCCAGCTCTCTCTTGACTCTCTTCTTCAAGATCGCCCAAAGATTCTCTATAATGTTGATGTCTGGTGAATATGGGGGAATGAATAGGGTGGGTATCCTCTTCCTTCTCAAGTGGCTGGTGACATTTGTTGCTCTATGAATTGGACAGTTGTCCATCGCCAGTGTAAAGTCTGGGAGTTGGCCATGATAATATCGGATGGATCGAGAGTATGCATCATCAAGAATCTCCGTGTATTGAGTGTTTTCTAAATTGCCTTCAATCTCAGAGAGATATCCGACACCAGCACTCGTGACACATCCCCAGAAATTGACCTTGGTTCCGGGAAGTCTCCTGATGCCATGAACTCGACTGAATGTGTTGTTATCTTGTCTAGCCCACTCGTGTTGACGGTAGTTCTTGAAGTTGGACTCAATTGTGGTCTCATCACAGAATACTATCTGTTCCCATTGTTCCGCTGTCCAGTCTCGATGAGCCATAGCGAACTCGAGCCTTTGATCTGCGTTTACTTGCTTTAGATCGTGCTTCCTGCTTAAACTGCGATAGGTGAGACCTTCCTTTGCAGCGATACGAGATATTTGAGCCGTTGATATCTCTGTATCGTATCTCAGTTCAAGTTTGGCTTTCAACTCGTCCAAAGTGATGACCTCCTTCCTGACCAAAGCTTTGATGATCCTCCTTCTAAGTCTTCTTGAAAACTTTGAAGGGCGTCCCGATTTGAGACGGTCCTTGAAGTCTCCTCGCTCGCTGTGTCGTTGAATAGTCCTGCTCACAGTTGATCGGGAAATATTGTACATCTTTGATATTAATTTCTTTGAATATCCTCTCCTTCTGGCTCTCACGATTTTAGCTCTCTCTTCTTCTGTTAATGACATGATTAATTGTAATGTACATAAATAATATTCTATCTCTTCCAACAAAGTGTTTGATGTTTGAACTCATTCATTCTTTACTATTGCATAAATAATGGACATGTTCATTACTTTAACAAAAATATCGTTTGAATGATAAATATATATTAATTCCATTTTTGGAAAAATATTCATAAATGGAAATTTTTGAGCAAAAGTGGACTACTATATTTGGAAGTGAATAAGAATCTTGAACCATATTTGTAGGAGATATCAAACTCGTACCTGTTTGAACAGGGGGTGGCCATAACTTATGAAACATACTGTACTGATGAGCAACAGTATCATCAGCTGGTCCACCACGACAACAGCTCATACCTGATCCAGGCATCTCCACAAGCACTGTACTCCATTCAAACACCATCAATGATGCCCACACAACAGCTGCAACCATTGACAGGTGCGCATAACTTGCCACCATCAATTGATCATCACATGGCATTAGACAGTCCACCATTTGAATGGCCAACATCGCTCCAATGGTGTATGTATCATTACCCTCGAGTGCCATAGTGAATGAACATAACTAACGCGTACAATGATCAACAGATGGTGAACTACATTCWTTCATACATGCAGCCCCTCCCCTCAACACTCCCCTCTCGTATCAGCTTGACTCAATGAGTGGTGTTGATGCCCAGAGCAACCTCCCTGTTACTACAAAGGTATATATATATATATATATATTCTCGCGACAGATTTGGGACCAATCTAATATCATTGCATTCATTCACATCATCTATTTAGACAACATCAACAACATCAACAACATCAACAACATCAACAACATCAACAACATCAACAACATCAACAACATCAACAACATCAACAACAATCTCGACAACATCACAGACATCATCTTCCAACCATCCAATCGATCTCGATAATGACATGGAGGATGCCCCAACTGTGGACACACATACACACACGGTGCACAAGTATAGTGTTGGACAGATTATCGAGGCCAGGTATATCTATGATATTCATCGTTATATCCATTCCTTTTGGCCTGCCACCATCACTGAACTCATCAAAGATACCAATGGCAATCCACTCTACAAAGTCATGTTCAAGTAAGTACAATGATCATAGTTGAGTGCTATCGTATGAATGACTGACATGATTATTATTAATACATATATGTAGCAACCAAGATGAAAAGGAAGATGGTACCAAGTTCAGGGCAACAATCCAATGCGCAGAGAAAGATATCTTTMACAAACGTCATGATCTAGACGAAGTGGAACATTCTGGTCTTGTAGTGGATAAAGATCACTTGCCCGATCTCGACCAACTACTCTGGGTGAGACTCTCCACCAGTCTCATTGACGTGTATAAGGGATCCAAGAAGAGAGCACCAAATGGAGACTTTTGGTTCAGAGCTAAGCGGTTCGACACATCCAAACTGGACACTCCCTATGTGAAGAAACACCTTGGCTTGCACCTAGAGCTGGTGGACTTCAATCCTCCAGCCCACGCCTTTCTCAAGCATCCAGTGGAGCATGGACGGCTGTATGCCTTCAATCCCATGATCTCTAACAAGAGTATGTATCTCTCTGAATGATTACACAGGTGGCCACCACTCACTTTACTAACTTTGTCGTTCATACTATTCAGGTCAACTCCTCTCTAGGTTCAAAGACACTCAAGGCCTCAACACTGTGTTGCTTACTGACCTAGTCGAGACGACAATCAAAGAGATGGGTTTGCAACAGTTGGTACGCACTCTAGAAGTTACACCAGAAGGTCACTACAAAAGTTGCGTTAGGGGAATCTCCAAATTGATCACATCCAAGTTTGGAATCATCACCGTCTCCATCCAAAGCCATCACTCTGTCATGTTCACCATCACTGCCAACGATCGTGCCTATCTTTTGCATCTGGATTCTCTGTTGTTTGGGTCCCACAAAGACTACGCAAACAACTTCTATGATGATTACAAGAATGTTGTCAAGAAGAAGAAGTATGAAGCCATCCCCATCAAGACCCTACAGAATAAGGTGCAGACATGTAATTGGCGATGTGGACTCTATGTGTACAAGTTCGTAAGGTCCTTCCTCAGCATGATCGCATCAACAGATAGCATTGGTGAGGATCATTTGTGCCAATACCTCCAATCGATGACAAAGCTGAAGTGCAGAGATGCTGAAGACTTTGACAATGTGGAACAAATCATTCAAATGTACACCAGAAGTTATCGATCAACCAAGTAGATATGTTGAATGTATATTCATTAAATTTCACCTGTAACATATTCGTCTGTGTTTATCTGTATGAACGAGTGATTATCTGTATGAATGAATGATTATCTGTAAAGAATGTGATACTGACCCTCTTCAGAACCACCCACACACATCTTCACCCACACCTCTTCAGAACCCACACTCACCACCTCAATAAATGTTTGCAAAATTGTCAAAATTGACCTTTCACCACTCCTCGATAATCAGGAATATCTTTGGTGACTTTATTGATGAACAAGTGCCATCAAATGGCATTTCCTTGCCTTTAGATATTCATTTTAGAGTCCGATCTGTGAAGGTGGGGGTATGGAGGTGTTCGACTGTCTGGTGAAGTGTGTATGGCAAAGTAGAAAGACGTTTGCTTTAGGGTGAAGTGGCACCTCAGCACTCGCAACAGCGACATCCGTCTTCCGCCTCTGCCGCCAACTATCAACAAATACTTGGTGGCCGAATTCAGAGGCCCACAGTAGAAAAGAAAAGAAAGAAAAAAATCAAGAAAATTCAAAATCGACTAACTTATATGTATTATCCCGCCTCTTCAATGACGCCAATTTATTTGCAATAATAATAAACTTCCACTCTAGTCAAAAAAAAAAAAAAAAAAAGCCCAGATGGACTCACTGGTCAGTTCTACATGACACACGCCGAGGTCCTTGCCCCCTTCCTCGCCGCCACGTTCAACAACATGCTGCTCGACCCGCAGACCATCACCAGTGACTTCAAGTGTGGAATCATCCACACCATCTTCAAGAAAGGAGACAGACTGGACATTGCCAACAGACGTCCAATCACCTTACTCAACGTGGATTACAAGCTCCTCAGCAAGGTCATCAATGCCAGACTCACTAAGCTCCTCGACAGTCTGATCAACCCATTACAGAATGGCTTCGTCCCCGAGAGGCTGATCCACGACAACACCATCCTCCTGCAGGAAGTCATCGACACGGCTGCCCAAGACATGGCCACTGGCTATGTCACGCTGTTTGATTTCCAGAAGGCGTTCGACTCCATATCACATGACAGCATCGAGCGCACTCTCCGCCACGTCGGCATCCCACCATTGATGGTCGGGCTCGTCATGGCCCTGCTGCGGGGATCCGTGGCCAGAGTCAGCGTCAACGGCATCCTCACTGATGCCCTGCCCCTGGACAGAGGCACCAAGCAAGGTGACCCTCTCTCCCCGACGCTCTTTGTCCTGGTCATCGAGGCACTGGCAGCAGCAATCAACGCCGACCCATCCATCGTGGGCCTGCCGGTGTCACCGCCCCTCGACACTTTAGTCGACGGCAAGAAAGTCTCGACCGTCCGCAAGAAGGTCAAGCTTCTCCAGTTTGCCGATGACACTGCAGCGCTCACCAGGTCACTCGAGGAACTCTTGAGAGTGATTGAATGGTTCAAGGTCTTCTGCAATGCCACCTCGCCAGCCATCAATGTCGACAAGTCTGTACACATTGTCCTGGGCGATGCACCAACGTCTGAGCTCCCCTACCCAGTGGCCACCGAACCTGAAAGGTACTTGGGCGTCAACTTCACCAAGCAGGGCATCTACTCCAAGTTCAAGACTCTCATCAGCTCCCTCCGCGGCAGACTCTCGCTCTTCAAGTCTGAAAGCACCACACTGCGGTCCAAGGTTGCAGCTCTCAAGTCTTACGCCCTCCCTCCGCTGATGTACCACTTCTATCTGGACTCACCGACCAAGTGGCAGATCAAGAAGATCGAAAACCTCACCAAATGGTTCATCTCAGCCCCCAAGACCACCGCCTACGGCTCCAGCTTCATCAACACGATGGCACTGGACCGCGCCAGCTTCCATTGGGATCAAAGTGGCCTCAACCTCTGGGACATTGGCCTCAGATCAAATGCCTACAAGGTATGGGTGTTCAATCGTTTCCTCAACACCCCAGCCAATCTCACCCATGGCTACCTGGACTCGTGGAGAACTCAACACCGCAACGCCAGGAAGCGCCTGGGAGGCAAGTTCACTGGCCTCTTCCGCAAGTTCCACACACCTTGGATGGAGTTCCGCTCCGCCCACCTCTCCAGCCATAGCGACAAGGTACCTCTCTTGGATAGCAATGGTGTCACCCTCAGTCTGAAAGACATCTATGCCATCCTCTGGAAGGCAAAGTATGGCTCAATCAGACTGACAGAGGGTCAATGGCAGCTCAGTGTCTTCCACGGCCTCAAGCTCCCAGACATCTTCAAGGTCATCAGCACCCTGAGAGGACCATCCTCACGTAACGCCCTCTTCAGATTCTCCCATACTCTCCCAATCAATCATATGAGAGCAGACGCTGACTGTACCCTCTGTGGCAACTCCTGCACAGACCAACCCTACAATCACTTCTTCTTTGACTGCAGCAAAGTGGAAACCCAAGAAGCCATGCGCCCAGCCTTAGACTTGGTGAAGCAACGCTCTGGTATCAATGTCAGAGAATGGAACATCAAAGCACTGGACATCTCCGCGAAGTCTCGTCGCCCCAACCTTCCATTCATCCACCTCATGGCAATCATCGTCAACTACCTCTGGCACTACATCGCCAACCACCTCTTTGGCAACAAGGAGGCCCTGTTGGCCAAGCTCAGCTTGGTGTGCATCACATCCTTCAAGTCCCTCCTCCGCCAGGAGTGGCGCTCCCTCATGTCCACGCTAACGAGTCACATCCTGGCCGGACGACCAGTCAACATCAAGAATGAGATGGCCGAGTTCACTACCTAGTGGCACTTCAGCACTCGCAACAGCGACATCCGTCTTCCGCCTCTGCCGCCAACTATCAACAAATACTTGGTGGCGGAATTCAGAGGCCTACAGTAGAAAAGAAAAGAAAGAAAAAAATCAAGAAAATTCAAAATCGACTAACTTATATATATTATCCCGCCTCTTCAATGACGCCAATTTATTTGCAATAATAATAAACTTCCACTCTAGTCAAAAAAAAAAAAAAAAAATAGACACCGGAATGAATCACTATATCTATCAATTTGTGTATTTCAGAAAGGTGTTGCAACAACAACAATGAAAGCCATATTGATAGACTTTCGACAGAGCCTTCAACAGATTGATTGAATCACCCAAGGTATTCAAAGCACTCATTACAGAGTGTTATGACAAGATCAATTACTTGTCAGATTGCCCGAAATCCTTTGGTGAGAAAAAACAAAAAGGGAGTTTTTAATAATGAAAATGAGGTTAGGTAGAATCTGATGGATTAGAAGAACTGGGAAACGAATCTTGATTTGAAATTTCTAGATTTGAAGAAGATTGATATGAAGAAGATGGATATGAAGAAGATGGATATTTGGACCTAAGATTAAAAAATAATATTAATCAATTGAAGAACTTTGTAAAAGAGAAAGATTTAATAAATACGTACTCGGGGTAATGCTGAGCATTACAATTGTATATAATAAATAATAAAGTAAATAATAATATTATTAATAATTTGGAATTCATTGTTTATTAATAAAAAATAATTATTATTATTATTATTTTTAGTTTACTATTATATATATAATTGGAATATTGATTGATTGAAAATGGCTCCATTATTATTGTATATATATTTAATTTATTATCTTGCCAATGAGTAGTTTACAAAAATATATTTATACGTTGATAGATTAACAATCATCTGGATGATGGTGGGATAATAATATGTGTGGGTGGGGAATCAAATTACAATTTAAATTTAACAAGTATAAATATAGTTTGAAATTACCGAAGAGGGAATCACAAGTGCCTATCAATACAATAAAATGTAGAATGAATAAACACAATATTGAAGAGGATTACAATTATTTATTTATTTATTGTGTGTGTGGTTGTAATTCATCCATAAAGATGATACTGGTTTTATTCACTAGTGATCAAGAATGCGAAGTGAAGAGATGATATTGTTTTTGAGAGAGTTACTCCATCGGGGATCGATACGCTCGATGATATTGATCTTTACCTCATAATATCGGGTCGACCACCTGGTAGGGGAACGGAAAAAATGCACATAATGTTGTTGAGGAACAAGATCGATATAGTATAGGAACAGCTGATTGAGTGATTATGATAGTAAATTCGATCTTGTAAACGAACTAGGGCTCATCAGAATGGTGTTTAGCACAGTGGAAGTCCAAAATCATTTTAGTTTTTATATAAAGCACAAAAATCGAGCAGCGAAATCAGCTCAAATATGGACAAAGAATCTTGTCCAATAAGAAGGGTGTTTAGCACAGTGGAAGTGCGATTGGCTACGAACCAATAGGTCGCAGGTTCGATCCCTGCATCACTCAAAATCCTTTTCTCCTTTAAAGAATGGAGGGCCCCCTCGTCAACTACCATCAACAGGATAAGCAGCGTCGCCAAGTGTATTGGAACTGTGAAGGTACTTGACGAGCACAAGGCGTCGCCTACCTATAGTAGGCTCTCGTCTGCCTTGATATCGCCCCAACTCCAGTCAGCATTCTGTCTATTCAACAATGACCTCAAGATAGAGTTGTCAAACAAGAATATTACATAAGATGCACTATTTAGTAATTGTTTTTTACTATTAAGTATACATATATTATACATGGACTTTTGTAAGAATAAAGAGTTTTGATTGAGTGCGACCAACGCATATGGAGGTGCCAGGACCTGGAAAATATAACTAACTCAAGTAGATCAGTTCATGTTCATCTAGAATAGATTGGAAACAATGTGAAGATCTATCTTCTCTCAATCTCTCACACTTACACTTCTTGGTTAATCTATCCTGTGTCAGTTGGTACAAACGAACACACCAACAAACACACAACACACACCTTGATGCCACTTGTTCCTATTGTTGGAACTGAACTGACTCCAGTCTTGATTCGGTTTCTCATGAACACGTTTTTGATTTAATTTATTTAATAATAATTAATTATTTCGAAAAAGGTGTTTTTTGAAGATGTGTATTATGAGCAAACGCAAAGAGTCGTCGCCCCAAACGAACAACAACAACACTCTTTCAAGTATATTCATTCACTATCACTACCAACCAACCACTCACTCACATATACAAATAATATTTATTGTATCACCTATAACTTATAATAACATACAATGGGAAAGAAATCAAATAACAAGAAGAACAAGAGACAAGATGATTCTCCACCTCCCTCTGATGACGAGAACGTCGCATCAAAGTTTGAGAAGATGAGAATCAATCAGTTCACTGCTACTGGTGTTCTCACTACCAAGGAGTCTTCAAGAGATGTAAGTCTAATCAATCAATCAATCACTCAATGTTCTTCAATCATACTCATACAATATCTCCATCTCTATCTTTATCTCTTTATCTTTACACCTACAACTACTACTACAACCTACTACTACTACCATTACCATAGATCAAAATTGAACAAGTTACACTCACATTCCACGGAAAGGAGCTTCTAAGTGACACTACTGTGGAGATTAACTTTGGTCGTCGTTACGGACTGCTAGGATCTAATGGTTGTGGAAAGTCTACATTCCTGCAGTGCCTGGCCATCCGTGAGCTGCCAATCCCCAAACATATAGATATCTTCCATTTGTCCGAGGAGGCCTACCCCTCTGAGCGCACTGCTCTCGAGTCGGTCATTGACGACGTTGAGAAGGAGGTCAAGAGACTCGAGGCTGAGGAGGAGCGTCTGCTCGTTGAGGAGGGTCCAGAGAGTGAGGAACTGATGGACATCTACGAGAGAATGGAGAGACTCGACCCAAGCACCTTTGTTGCCCGTGCCTCTGAGATCCTCATCGGTCTCGGTTTCACTTCCCAGACCATGCTCAAGAAGACCAAGGACTTGTCTGGAGGTTGGAGAATGAGAGTCTCCCTCGCCAAGGCACTCTTCATCAAGCCAACTCTGTTGTTGCTCGACGAGCCAACCAACCATTTGGACCTCGGAGCCTGTGTGTGGCTCGAGGACTACCTGAGCAGATACGACAGATCGCTCATTGTCATTTCACACTCTCAAGACTTCTTGAACAGCGTTTGCACCAACATCATTCACATGAGATCGTCCATCCTCACCTACTATGGTGGCAACTACGACACCTTTGTCAAGACCAAGGCCGAGCTCGAGGTCAACCAAATGAAGGCCTATCACAAGCAACAAGAGGAGATTGCACATATCAAGTCTTTCATTGCCTCTTGTGGTACCTACTCTAACCTTGTTAGACAAGTAAGTACAAAGTCCATCCTATTCAATCAACAACAATTCAATCATATACTTACTCAATCAATCAATCACTTCAACTACTTTAGGGTAAGAGCAAGCAAAAGATCATTGACAAGATGGAGGAAGCTGGATTGGTAGAGAAGGTAGTTGAGGACAAGAAGTTCAACTTTAGATTCCCACAATGCCCAGAGCTTGCCCCACCCATTATCCAGTTCAACGAAGTCACTTTCTCCTACTCTGGAAAGGAGGCCGACGTTTTGTATCGTGACTTGGACCTGTCCATCGATCTGGACTCGAGAGTTGCCCTTGTCGGACCAAACGGTGTTGGCAAGTCCACACTGCTCAAGCTGATCTGCCAACAGATCCAGCCCACCAAAGGAGAGATTCGCAAGCACGGTCATTTGAAGATTGCCCGTTACCATCAGCACGCTGCCGAGGCCCTCGACCTGACCATGACCCCGCTGGACTTTGTCAAGATGAAGTTCCCACAATTCGAGAAGGACACTGAGGAGTGGCGTCGTGAGATTGGCCGTTTCGGTGTCACTGGCAAGTCGCAAACAGAGGCCATTGGCTGCATGAGTGACGGAGTCAAGAGTCGTCTGATCTTCTGTCTGATGGCGCTGGAGAACCCACACATGCTACTGCTGGACGAGCCCACTAACCATTTGGATATGGAGTGTATTGACGCTTTGGCCGAGGCCATCAACGACTTCCCCGGTGGAATGGTTCTAGTCAGTCACGATTTCAGACTGATCTCCCAGGTTGCCGACCAGATCTGGGTTTGCGACAACAAGACCATCGCTCCATGGAAAGGAGACATCTCTTCCTACAAGGCCAAGCTAAAGAAGGATATGTTGCAGCAATAAATAATTAAACAAGTTTCTCACCTAGCCATAACAAAAGGCTTGGAATCAATCAATCCAATCAGATCAATCAGGATCAGTCTTGTTGAACATATGACACTTTATTTTGAAAAGCAGAAAGGTGAGTTCGGTGTGATTGTGTGTGTTGCGCGCAGAGTTGGCTAGACTTATCTGCACTCCTGTGTCTGCTTTTCAAAATAAAGTGTCATATAGTATTAATACAATTGGGCAATAGCACCCAACTGGTGAGCAGTACAGGCGGCTACAACATTGACCACCTCCACAACAACATCATGGTGTTTAGCCACCTGTTGGAGTAGTTGTCGTTGCAACCGCCAGTAGCTGAGGTGATTTAATATTTGATTGTGTTGATGCCGTTGACGACAGCGATGAAGTGGATGACTTCTGGATCGTCAAATGATAGGTCAGTTCATCTTGTAGTATCTTGGTTGCCTTGGCATCCTTGGCCAATAGCTTAATCGCATGGTTGAGTTCATTAATGATCATATCTCTATTCTGTTGCTGTTGGTTGTTGTCATTTGTATGTTGTAGTGATGTTCTCCATGTGCTTGCAATGTCCTCGATGATGCTCTCCTTGCCCGTGCAAAAGTACTCGCCAATCCTTATCAGAGGGTAGGTGGGTAGTTGATCACTCTGCATCTCTGACCACCTGCGCAATGAATCCACACCTTGCTTGACTCGCTCGTCGCTGGCACCCTTGCCCAGTGTGTTTCTTACGTAGGCCTCTTGTATCTGAAGACACTCCTGTGACCCGGCCATACTGACGGCGAGTGCCAGCAACATGGAGGGGTCGAGACTGCCAAGAGACGACGCACGCCAAGGGGTAGTAATGTCCTCTCGGCTCATCAGTGCATCGTACCATGTCTTGACCTTTGTGGGATTCTGTCTGAACATCTCGGCCATGAAGCCAACCATTGGGAAGTAGTAGAATGATTGAATGGTCTGTATCCTGACATTGTGGTTGTCGCCACCCGACTTGGACGATGATGGTGCTGTAAGTTGTTGCTTTAGATAGTTGTGTGACTCCTTGCCAATGAGGAGGGCGATGGCTTGGACAAAGTTGTCTTGATCTGGCAATATGTAATAGGTCTGGTACCATTCCAACGCGCCGTCAAAGTCTACTATTGGTTGTTTGTTCTTCCTACGCTCTGGCAGCGCTTCCAATTGTTCGTCATGGCTGTACTTCCAGCCAAATAATGAACCAAGGGAGAATGCATATAGTAGGCTGCGTACATTTGATGTAGATTGTCTTTGTTGTTGCTGCTGACTTTGTTGATTCTGTTGTTGGTGTTGCTGTTGATATGATATCGAAGAAAATGCGTGCACCTGTAAATATGATGATGGATAGACACCTGTTGTTGATAATGGTGATGAAGACCAAAGTGTACTCCTTCTGGCTAAAGTTATAAAGTATGTTAGTAATCATTGATTGAGAATGATTGAGTGATTGATTGATTGAGTGATTGAATGTAGTTACCTATTCTCGCCAGTCTATTTGGTATCATTGTATTATTTATGTCAATGTAGATAATTGAATGGAGGACTTATGTACAATGAGTGGACATGTAATAATGATGCGAGGACCACCAACTTGCAGATCAGCAATGAAAGAGGTAGATCTTCCACACTCGTTCGACATTCTTTGACGGCAAAACCAATCAACTCATCACCCACCTCACACTCCTCACCCAATCACCCCACCACACAAGACTTAAAAAAGTTGACAAACCAAGCTTAAAATGGTGTGATTGAGCCCAGGAATTGGACTGGCCCCAGACCCTTTAAACTTATATTCGATATATCTATCTAGCAGACAGAGTTTACTGATGCGGAAAGTATGATGACAACGTGTCTGCCAAAGAGGGCAGAGTAAGAGAATTGCTCCTAATGTTAAATAAGTTGTTGTTATGGTGGTTGTTGATTTGATTGTTGGAGTTGTTGTGGGCAAAGGAATGATCCCGACTACTACTACTGCTGCTAATACTATTACTACTATTACTAATGTTGTTGTTCAACATAATGTGATGATGATGATTTAGAATGTTGGACAGGGGCTCGGAGGAGTGTAACTTTGATTTGACTGGCGAGGAGGAAGAGGACGTGTAGTTTGGCATCAGGTTGTTGCTTGATAGAAATATCGGACTGCTGTTGTTACTACTACTGTTGCTGCTGCTACTGCCTCCATTTCCAAAGATAGATGACGGTGTTGGAAGTGCTGGCGACATCGTCGATGATGTGTCAGACATTGTTTGGAGGCGTGGCGAAGAAGTTGGTGAAGTGGATATGGATGATGTTGGCGAGAGGTCATTTGATTTTGGTGTGCTAGCATTGAGACTGCCACTACTAATATTGGCTGGATTGGTAAGTGATAGTAATGCTTGGGCAGAGTCAAAGGTGACTGCCTGCTGCTGTTGTGGAACTTGTTGATATCTTTGTGACTTTGGTGATGTTGGTGTGTCTGTGTTGGTTATTGGATTGCTAGACTTGGCAAGGTTGGATTTTGATAGTGTCCTTTGATATGGGTGATGATGATTGTTGGAACTCTTGCTGGAAGTTGTGGATGACACCTTGGAGTGATTGTGATGATGATCACTCGGTGACATTGAAGGTGATGAATGCTCAGCAGGTGAATCATGATGATCATCATTAAAGTCTGTCGCCCCATTTAAAAGGTTATCTTTCTTTGTAAATGATTTGTCGTACTACATTGTCGTTGAAGTTATTATTGTAATGTTAGTAAGTGTTGTTGTATGGCTACCCAAAGTGCACATAGGGCTTCACTTACATCATCATTCTGATAGAAATGGGATATCTCTGGTCCAAGGTCGGGAATGTTTGCCAGGGGAGCATCCAGGTCCGAACTAACGTACTGGAAGTACTTCTCCTTGGCGTTTGGTGAGTTATTTACAATGAGTAGGGTGACGGATGAGTCGCACAGCAGTGCCAACTCCATGGCCTTCTTGATCAATCCATTCTTCCTCTTGGTGAAAGTCACCTGGCGGTTCCTCTCGTCTGATATCTTTTGAATCTTAATCTTCTTCCTTCCCATTATTCTGTCTTCTTCTGGATGTATGAATGAATGTTGGTAGCCACAACAACAGGAATTGTGTTTTTGGGACTTGGATGGAACTTTGGACTTGGAAAGTTGGAATGGAATTATCTTGCTTTAATTTCTCTTTTGCTAGTTGGTTGGTTGGTTGGTTGTTGGAATGAATATACTTTGTTAATTCAATTTAATTGAATGATTAGAGGTAATAGAAGATGTGATATGAAATGATGGCATTATATTATTATCCAAGTGTGTTGGAATCTCCTCCATCCTCCAAATATGAGGTATTTCAGAGTTTTAATTAAGTAGTAGATGGATGATGGGTTGATGTTATTGGCAGTATCGATAAGTGATTGATCAACCAATCGTGGTGTGAGTGTGTGTGTGTGATTGATCAGTGAGTGAACAGGTCCTTTTAAATCTCGTTGGGGGTGATCATTGTTTATAAATAGAAGGTGAATGAGTGAGTGGTATGAAGAATGAATGATTGATTGATGATGTGTGATGTGTGATGAGTGATGAGCGATGATGTGTGATCTGTCATAAGCTAAATTGGATATTGAATTTACTTTAAAGTAAAGAAGAAGTTGGGTAGCTGTATTCTAATCTATTTTTATAACAATACAACAAGACAAGATAACATAAATATTAATATATTTATATCTTAATGCTTAAACAATAAATTTGGATTCTTGTTTGGTTTAACTTGTTGTTGTTGTTTAGGAGTGAACAGGTGATGGATCGATCTAAACTTACAACAAAGTGATGGTATCTCTATCTGTCTCTCACTTAAACACACACAACTATCTTGTTTGTTTAGTATAATTATAATTATTATTGTTTGGCTATGGCCACACAAGCTAGAATGAATGTAATGTAGATCATGGGCAAAGGGGGGGAACTACTAACAAGATGTGATATCAATTGTGTGGATGGAGGGGCGGCAGTTGGCGCAGTGATGGTGCACACGGAATACTATTCTCCATCAATTGTCCAAGGTGCACCTTCGCGATGCGAGAGTCCAAAAATAAAATCGTGTTTGATGGGTAAGCCCCCAGGCACGCCTCCAGTTGACAGGCCCTGTTTGGGCTTGGTGTCGAAGGCTTGCTGTCATGGGGGTTATTGAAATAGAACGTACATTCATACCGTTCACAAGTTGCCCCACACATACACACTTAGTGAATGAATGAATGAAACACAAACACACCTTAGATTAGTCGACATTGTGATCATTCGAATAAGGAATGGCGAGTCTAGTCTTCAATCATAGCGAATAACTACAAGGACGATGGTGATGATGGTGGATGAGCACCATAATCACTCTTGACTGATTATATGTTTGTGAGGCCAGATTGGCTGATATTTGGATCCTCCGTAAAGGGTGGCACTCGGTGACTGTCCAACGAATTGTGGAGTGTCATTACATCTTGTGATGGAAATGAGTTCCACATTCTTATTCTTCAGTTTGTTATGTGTTTGTCCCGAATGGATGGATGGACGGATGGATGTGGATGGATGTACATTTGGAATGAATGATACATACATGTTTGATTGTTATATAAATAACAAATGTATATATGTATAAGTATACTTTTGGATATAGATATTAATCAAGGAAGGAGTAGAATCGAATCCTTGAGACGGAGTGTGTGATGGAACCTTGTTCTAAGATTTAAAAGTCAGACCAGTCAACAATGGACTGATTAAATTTAGAGAAAGAAAGAGGTTGGACCAAAGTAGAAGTGAGCTCACTTCTCAATCACAATTGATGGCGATTGGTGTTTATACCAGGTTATATAAAGGTGGGCACTTATAAACACCAATAAGTATTTGGTTGTGTTGTTGTCCTCCATTTGGAAAGAACTTCTAAATTAAAGTGAAGCGAATCGACACGCTATTCACACATCACCATCACAAGACAATAATTATTTATAAACCAACAAATATCTTTTGTTTGATCGTCTTTTGGGACTTTTGTAGATGTGTGGTGATAAAGCCCACATTAATCAATCAATCAAACAACCACTAATACTACTCACACACATCATGTTGAAGAATGGATGGCGATGGAAGTTGATCATCAATGACACATTGTGAATTGTGTATGTACATGTAAAGAATGCGATTGTAGTTGTACAATGTACAATGTGCTTGTTGTTGGTGATGGCACATATTTGGGGGCATCCAATGAAACGAAGCGGGATTGATGGAGGCTACTTTTGTACATACCCTAAAAGTTGTATTATCTTATTTTCTCAATGTTATTGTTATTGTTGTCGTTGTTATTATTAAACAGAGGAGTAGGACTGAGGAAGTAGTAGAGAAAGGAAGGAGATCGATTATTGGGTTGGGTTGTTCTGAATGAATGAATGATCGTGAGTGACCTTTGAGCATCGGTGGCTTTTGATGATACTCTCGAGTTTATTTATAAACTTGAGAGTCCAAGACAAGATGTAAGGTACTTCTAACCTAAGTATAGACATTGGCACAAGGTGACAGGTCTTTTCGAATGTCACCCAATAACCACCTACCAGTTCCATTCTAGATTTCATAATCAGATATTCAAGTTGTTCCTAGTTAACTAGTTAGATATCTAACATGTGTAGTTTACATGATGGATAGAGATAGAATGAAGAGATAAAGATATATTTATATATATATACATAGATATGTTGACGTAGGGTCGTCGTGTCATGACGACTCCCCACCCTTAACCCCAACCAAACCCATGGGATGGTATTGATGCCGATGAGTGATCACATGTTATGCACTATGAATGGGGCCGATCAATTTCGCCATTCATCAAATTGCCGACTCGTTCGTTTTATTAAATAGCCCTCTCTCGCTTTTATGAACTATCATCGGGGCTCATGTGTGTAATGACATTGTCATTGTGTATGCCTAGACTTGGTCGGAGTGCCCACCCACCAACCACTAAACAAAACGATGACTCGTTCTGGTCATTCATGTCACTAATCACGAATACCAACACATACAAATACACATATACATATACATACAAACACACACACATATATAATGGAGGAGATCAACAGCATTGTTTCAGCCAAGAAGGGAAAGATCGACGTTACACCAATCGCTACATTGTTCAGAAATGAGGTCAAGGAGTCCGTGCCGGCCAATATGCCAAAGCCAAGAATCGTTGCCTACTTGACCACTGACGACCAGGGCGCCATCGACTATGCCAAGTGGACAAAGATCGCCTGTAACAAGGACGGTATCGAGTTCATCCTGAAGAAGATCGAGAGAGTTGACCTCGAGGACGCCATCATCGACGCCAACAACGACGACTCTGTGCACGGTATCATGGTCTACTATCCAGTGTTTGGAGGCATGCTCGATGCCTACCTGCAGGATGTCGTCCGTCCCGACAAGGACGTCGAGGGCATGTCCACCACCAACAGATTCAACCTCTATCACAACATCCGTTTCCTGGACGAGAAGAAGACCAAGAAGTGTGTCCTGCCTTGCACTCCTCTGGCCATGGTCAAGATCATCGATCATCTTGGCATCTACGACAAGTCGTTGCCCTTTGGCGAGCATCTCAAGGGAAAGGTTGTTACCGTTGTAAACCGTAGTGAGATTGTAGGCAGACCATTGGCTGCTATGCTTGCCAACGACGGTGCTTTTGTGTATGTATAAAGAGATTGAATGGCGTTACAGCATGCAAGACAACTAACACCCTCCTGCCCTCCCTCCCAAACAGATATTCTATCGATCTTAATGGTGTTATTTGTTTCCAGGCTGGCAAGCGACAGGGAACAATCAAGATGTCAGAGACAACCGTGTCCAAGGAGGAGGCCATCCAGAAGAGCGATATATTGATTCTTGGTGTGCCATCACCCAAGTACAAGGTGGATAGCGCTCTGATCCGTGACGGTACCGTCGTCATCAACTTTGCCGGATGTCTCAACGTCGACGAGTCGGTCGACAGCAAGTGCATCATGGTGCCAGCCATCGGAAAGGTTACCATTGCCATGCTCGAGAGAAATCTGATGCGTCTCTACAACAACCAAATGCAATCTTACACTGGTGGTGCCGTCGCCAGCACCTCCACTGCCACCACTGAGGCCCAGCAGTAGACTGGTCGACCTAACCTTTACATCCATATCATTCACTTTACCTTTTACTCTCAAGCGTACCCTACCTCTCGTTCAAATTGACCAACAACGACATAATAATACATAATGTTGATCAGTATTATAATTTACGATTCAATGGTGATGTTAGTCCATTCATTCATTCATTACAATTATGGAGTCAACTTCAAAATGTTAGCATTTGCTTGATACCTAACATCCTGATACCATATATGGCGCTGAAGACGACAATCACACCCTTCATCACTTCAACCCCTCCATCCATCCAATCATTCATTCCTTCCAACCCATCAACTTGTTAACAAATATATAATCAGTAATAACACAACAATGACAGAGGAGTTGAAGGTATTCGCAGAGTCGGATAGAACATTGATATGTTATATGAATGAGGATGATGCACCTTTCATTCAATCATTGTTCAATGATCCATTGGTTGTGGAGTTGGTAGGCAGTAGAGGTCTTGAGACATTGGATGCTTGTCGTAACTACCTACTAAACAATGTAATGGAGAGCTATAAGAACAATGGATATGGAGTATGCAAGATTGTACTCAAAGAGACTATGAAGCCAATTGGTACAACAGCATTTGTAAAGCGTCCATGGATGGAGCGTGAGAGCGAGATAAACATTGGCTATCTGATGTTGGATGGATATCGTGGTCGAGGAATTGTATACGAAGCGGCTCAAGCATGTCTTGACAAAGTAAAGGATGATCCCAAGTTTGAAGACATTGTTGGTACATCGAGAACAAACAACGGTCCATCCATTGCCATCCTAAAGAAACTTGGTCTAACCTTCAAGAAACACTACTATCAATACAATATCCAACACTCATACTTTGTCCTCAATCCAAAGTATCTCTAATATATATTATATTGTTGGTACTCTCTGTTCCAAGATCAGATAACATACCATCGCAACCATTGCCTCGAGGCTTCGAGTTCAGAAAGAACCTACTTGAAGATGACCAATATGCGCTCTCTTGATCAAAGAATAGTACTATCAGATCAGCCAAACACAAAGTTGGTCAAGGATACAATGAACGAAAGATGTAAAGATGTAAAGATGATGATGACGATGTCATTGTTATTACTTTGAATGAGTCATTATTGACTCTTTGTTCCTATTACATCATCATGGAACGAACAATGACATGACTCGTCAACACATAATGCACGTGTGGAGCAATCTTACAGTCTCAAAGCAAAAGATCTTGCAGGTGCGAAATTTTGCACGATGGTTCTTTGCCAGTTCCATGGAACGTCGTCATCAATCAAATAATTGAAACTAAGATCAATGACCCTTGCATTGACACCCCCTGGTATGGTTCGCATATCCTAAATTGAGGGTTAAGGGCATGGACCTTGGATCATGACCATCATGATGAGTATCATATTAAATTAATTAGGATATTTATCAATCATTGGTGGATTCAGGATTAATGGGGCGTGTCCCCATTTGCTCACTCATTCAATTTAAACATAAACTATTTAAAGTAATGTTCAGAATGCACATCATTATCAAACAAACATATCAATAATCAAACAAATATAATATAATACATACTTACTAAGCTTACTTACTCTAGATATTTATAATGGCACAACCAACTCAAGTACCAAAAGTACGTTTGGGTAACTCCAATGTCATGGTCTCATCAATTGGATTGGGATGCATGGGCATGTCTGCCTTTTACGGTGATAAGCATGACGATGAGAACAGTCTCAAGGTTCTAAACAGAGCTCTTGACCTCGGTTGTAACTTCTGGGATACTGCTGTATGTATATATAACACCTTACACTTCAATTCCGATGGAGTTAAAACTCATTCATTCATTTATGAATTCTTTAGGATGTCTATGGAGCCAATGAAGAGTTGTTGAGCAAGGTGTTGGCAACCAGAAGAAGTGAGGTATTCCTATGCACAAAGTTTGCTGCTTCAGTCAAGGCTGATGGAAGTGTTGGCATCAGTGGAAAACCAGAGTATGTCCTTGAGGCTTGTGACAGAAGTTTGAAGCGTCTTGGTGTCAGCCAGATTGATCTCTACTACCAACATATCCCAGATCAAACAACGTATGTATCCATCAACATCTATAATTCAATCAATCACTCACTAACTGAACTATCAACAGCCCAATTGAAGAGACTGTCAAGGCAATGAAGTCATTGGTCGATGCTGGCAAGGTTCGTTTCCTTGGACTGAGCAACTGCCCAGCTGATTGGATCAGGAGAGCACACAAGGTTCATCCAATCACTGCTATCCAAGTTGAGTACTCACCATGGACCCTGGACATTGAGTCTGATGGAGTACTCGAAACATGCAAGGAGTTGGACATTGCCGTTGTCTGTTACTCTCCACTCGGACGTGGATTCCTCACTGGTGAGATCAAGTCTCCAGATGACTTTGCCCCAACCGACTACAGAAGAACTGTACCTCGTTTCCAGGGCGAGAACTTCAAGAAGAACTATGAGTTGGTCACCGCCTTTGACAAGATTGCCAAGGCCAAGGGTGTTCCAGCATCCCAGTTGATTCTGGCATGGATCCTGACCCGTGGCGGAAGTACATCATTCATCCCCATCCCAGGCACTACCAAGATCGGCCGTCTCGAGGAGAACTTGCACAGTGCTCAGATCCAGCTTACTCCCGAGGAGCAAAAGAGCATCAGCCAGATACTTGCAACCATCCCTGTGACAGGTGCTCGTTACAACGAGAAGATGTACAGTGATCCCACCAAGGTTTAAGATGGGAGAGATGCGTATAACTTGTACAAGTCAATGTACATTCAATAGATCTATCAATCATTATAACAAACATCCACCGCTGCGGATGACCAGCATGGTTTATTCATCGGACGAGTCTGACTCTGAGAGAATGGTCTTGTTGTGAGAGTTGAGTAACTTGACAATCTTGGAGAAGACCTTGTGATGTGCGTCTTTGGCCCAGATGAGATCGAGATGCTCATACTCTGGTACTTCATGGACCATAACTGATTTGTCCTTGGGCAGATGTTCAAGAAGCAGTTTGGTGTTGGGCAGTGTGTCTGAGCCTCCATAGAACATTGCAAACTTTGTCTGTATCTGTCCTGGATGGTAACCAGGTATCACTCGACCATGATATCTATGAGGTTGATCGGAACTCTCGGTTGGCGTGACACCCAGGAGGATGTCATCAAACATCTGGAAGCGATTGGTCTGGATGATTTGGAACCAATGCACTACGGTCTTGACACTGGTGTAGGAGAAGATGTGAGAGTAGAGCATTGGCTTCTCTTCCTTGGACAGGCAGGCGGTGGTCCAGTTGAAGAGGAAAGAGACAGAGCCATCGATCAACTTGACATAGATGTCGCGAGGCAATATATTCCTCCAGAATATGATCGATGGAAGTATTGACTTCTTGCCAAAGAGCAAAAAGATAAAGTCTGGTCTACTCCTTGCCAATGAGTCCACCATTGGATTACTAAAGCCAAGACATGTACTGACAGGTGCCAATGCAATGAACAAGTCGACCCTTTGATTGATGAGATTGTTAGCATATGATCATTTGACATTTGATTGAATGAATGAATGGGACTACATACTTCCTGGCGAGTGCAGCGTTGGAGCTTAGACCAGCCCAACCTTGTGCTGTACCTTGAGAGAATGCAATGTAGGTGATTGTCTTGTGTCCAGTCCTGTCGGTGATAAAGTCCACCATGCTGGGCATGTCAAACTTTGCCAGTTCATCAATGGACCAGTTCCAGAACTGTTCTTGGTCTGGTGTGTAGGTGGTGTGCTTGAACGAGTACTTGTTGCCACGATTGTTTCCAAGCCAAACATCGTATCCTGCATCGGCAAGAATGAATGGCAGGCTGTCATTGGGGTTGGTACGCGTCAGCCACACCTCGGATGACATCATGAAGCCGTGCATGAGTAGCACGGCGGGTTTGACCATGGCACTGTTGCTATTGTTGCTGCTGTTGCCAAACAAGCTGGCGTGACTGCCGCGGATGCCAAGATCGCGTGGCGAAGCCGGCGCCGAGTTGAGAGGCGAGGTGAATGCGCGTGGACCAGTGATGCGATGCAGTCCCAACACGAAACCATCCTTAGTGGTGACAAAGTGCTCCTCGACCGGGTATCCACGACTGGTGATCAATTCGATTGCATCACGCTCGAGGTCCTTCTGGGACTCAGAGTATGATGCAGGGCTATGTCCCTTTAGGGACTTTGGCAATTCAATATGTGAAGAGAATGGAATGAAACTTGTAAATACGCTCATTCCAAATCTAATGACACTTTCCAACACAATGATTAACAGTGCCAATGTCAACTGGCTCCATCGCCACACAGTCTTGAGTATTCTTATAATTGTTGTCATCTTGTATAAGTATCAGGGTCCAGGATGTTGTGTGGCACTATATCCAATGTATAAATATATATTGTTTGTTTGTTGTTTGTTTGTTAGTTTGTTGTTTGATTGTGTTGTTGAGTTTGTTCGATGTTGGTGAATGTAATGTAGATTGAACAAAGTCCTCGTTACGACTTGACCAATAATAAAGTCTTGTCGTATAATTTGAAAGACAATGTCTCCTCCTCTAAATATAAATATATATTTGTAGAGATTGATATATTTAAGTAATTAATAGTTATCGAATGATTAGATCTCATTCTTTCTATTGGGTCTCATTCATGAATGAAAAGGGAGTGGATGATGGATGGGTGGATGGAAAATGGTTTGTTTTTTTGCAAAGAAATCGTTGTTGTGTGTGTTTGTAATATTATTGTTGTGTGTTGTTGGGGAGGTGTGGTTGTTGGGGTGGCAACACCGATTACTTTTAAAGGGTGTGGCGGGTGAACTGTTGGGCTGCGAAGTCAAGGTGCGCGAGGGTAGGGTAAGGGTCTACACAATGACATTCATTGATTTGTGTTGTTTGATTATTACTTCTTTACTTATATCTTATATATAAACATACATTTAATGTATTACAATACTAACTAACTAACTAGAGTATTGTTGTGTTAGGTATTGATGGAGATCTTGTAGTGGTTGTATGTCTTGCTCGTAGAAGCAGGAGAAGTCATCGTCGACATTGATTGGTGATAGGGTTGTTATGGGTTGGTCGGGAAGTCCTCCAGATACCTCTTTGTAGTATGTACAATAGCGTGATGAACCAGGTTGTCCATATGGAGGAAACAGTAACTCGAGCACTGCACTTGGCATCTCTGGTGAGCTGAATCTATGAAGTACACTTCGTGGTGATAGTAACGATGTTGTGTTCTCTGGTGTCATCGTTATCCTTCCTTTAAAGTTGGTAATGATTGATTGCTTTGATGTTGATGATGTCGATGTCGGGATATCTGAGAGATGGTCATCAAGTCTCTCGTAAGAGTCAACATTGATTGAACCATAGAGCATCTTACTAAGTACTAACATCTCGGGATGTGAATGAAGAGGGATGATTGAACCGCGAGGCATTGCAAACACTGCCAATGTGAATCGAGAACATTCGAGCAAGGGATAGTATGAGATGGGTAGGCCATAGGGCGACTTGGCCGGATTGAGATGTGCAAGCTTGTTTCGAGTGAGTGGCAAATGCTTCTCTGTTATAGACAGGTCTGATATCATAACCTGTTCGAATGCACTCTTTAATTCATCTACCAACTGTTGACTGGGCTGTGGCAGTGGCCATGGCGCATGTTGTGTCTGTAAACCACCATCCCCTGCTCTAGGAGGTATTGGCAATCTCTTGGCAATGTCCAATAAGTTTCGCAGTCTTGATGATATCATCTTTATCTCTATCTTTATCTCTATTTTGAATTGTATCTGTTTGGAGATAACGATGTTTGGAAATTTTGGTGATGTCACGTGATTGAATAATGTCACGTGATTTGTGGTCACGTGATTGATGAAGATCACCTGATATATTACAAGTTTATTTCCTATTCTTCTTTGTTGGCTTTGGTTGTGGAGTAGTTTCCTCATTATCCCTTGTGACTCTCTTGTTATTCTTCACTTGCTTTTGTTGACCCTGTGTATCATTCTTAAATATATACTGATCAATAAATGATTGCATGCCCATGTTGTTGTTGTTGTTGTAGTTGTAGTAGGCTCGAGCATGGAGCTGGATACTCTCCAAATCAAACTTAACACCAATGTTCAAGAAATGTTGTAACATGAATGTATCCGACCTTGTGATTAGATTGTTGGTGAGTGATGGGATTAACCCAACCAACATGTAGTGTTTGAGCATGACATCAACCTTTGCCAACAAATAGTCCAATATCTCGATGTGTCCCAGATTGATGGCGCGCTCTACAAGATTGTTGGAAGTCTCCTCTGGGTCCTCGAAAGTATCGTCAACACTCTCAAGAGGTGTACTGCGCAGAGGTAGTCCAACAATTCCAAATCTCCATGATTGATTGCCTCCATATGAAGAGACTTGTGCAGCACACCAACAATATTGTTGTGATTCGAACATATATGTTTGACCAGTGCCACTTGGTGATTCTTTACAGCTGACCTGAGAGCACTGTATAGTACCACCCCAAGTTGCATCTCCATCATCTCATCAGGTGCACGGTGTTTGAGTGCATACTCAAACAACTCAACATCGCCAAGTCGTCCAATTTGTTGAGACAGATCGTCAAGTGAAAAATTGGCTCTCTCCACCAGACGGACGATATAAATATGGTATCCATCATTGGCCAATCTCTCTATGGATGATGTTCCAAGGACGTCAATATGATCCAAGAGTATGTTGAGAGTGTCCAGTCCGCCATAGTAAGACGCATAGAACATGGTATATAGAATGCGTACTTTGGATGAATAAAAGGATGGATGCATCTTGAATACATATTCCAATTGTTGAGGGTCGAGTACCGTAAGTGCTGCGGCGAAATCACCACTCGTGGGTAATACTCTGTTGTCATTGGATAATAGAAAGGCAAGAATGTCCATTGATCCATTGAATACTATGCTTCTATTAATATGTACTGGCGAATATGTTTTTTGAACAACATTATTGTTGTTTAAATATTTGATCACCTCGAGTGCATTGTGTTGGTTAGGTGCCTTGAACAGAGATCTGTGGAGGTCGATAAAGTAGTCTCTTCGAATATCAACGACATTGGGATTATCCGGTTGTATCCTCGGTATGATACGTGTGTCCAAATATCCAAGGAGGACGGCCATTTGAGCCACATTGCCAAGTTCTACAATATAGTTGGAAATTTGTTCATCGTATTCAGTCAACTGATCATGGAGGTAGGTAATGAGCATGAAGTCCCCTGAGAGTATGTACTCGCGCAGTGCCATATCGCGTATGTCTTCACAGCCAAGCGAAACGCCAAAGAGCTTGACATAGACCAAGAGCTGGTCATCACCAATGTCCGTTGATGTTACATTCACCGCTGGGGCGTCAAATCCCAACATTGATTGAGCAGTATACTTTGCCAAAGATAAGCTATCCATTGCCTGTTGATGGTCCAGTAATCTGTCTGCTGGGAACCAGCGCTCGCATAGTGCAAGATACTGGGTGGCAGTAAGTCCACTGTCTGGCATCACTATCTATCTGGTCAGTTCGAGACCTTTTTTGATCATGAGCTCATCGATGAGTTGTTGGTTACCATGAGATACTATCTCATTGACATAAGATTGTGCTCTCGATCTGATCATCTTGACCAGTTTTGTTGGAAATTTGTTCCGAGTGTCCAACAAGAAAAGGATGGAGGAGGGTGGTAACTTGACTATCTTCTTCATTGCCTCATGAGTTTGGTTCTTCCAAAGAGATTCATTATTGAACAGACCAGAGTCCAAGAGATACTTGAGTACATTGAGGTTACCAGGATTGATGGCGCTCAACAAGAGAGAGTCACGACGATTAAAGGTCATGGGCACAGTTTGTTGTAGCAACGTCTGTACATTGCTGAGGTGACCTCCAACTATCTCCTCTGCGAGGGAGTCAGAGTAGGTAAAGTATCGTTGATACTTGTTGTAGACGATGTTGAATGTTTGGGGATCGAGTACACAACCTTTTTTGTACATATCCTCCACAGTCTGATGTGTAAAGTTGATATGATCATTATGTTTGATTCTATAACATAGTAATGCAAGATGATTATGTTGTATCAACTGTATTGCATCAGTCCAATGATGATACTTTGTTCTATAACCAATATCTAGATCCGGTTCTTCTAAATGATACCATCGGTTACTTGTCCCTTCCTTCTTCTTTATATATCTCTTCTTCTTGTTGGTATTATTAAACAACCAATAAGGTAGAGATAATATGATAGTCCTGAACAATATTCGATTGGTGAGCACTTGTCTAATGGACATGCCATCATCATAGTTATTACTATTATTGTTATTTATAACTATTGACATGTTTAGTGTTGTAAATGAAGGTGTTAGTTGACTTGTTTACAAATTGATTGGACATGACCCATAAATTCAATGTTGGTCATAGTGGGGTGGTGACGTTAGACTCAAACGATCATTCTCCATCACTTGGGTTTCAAAGTCTCAACAAGTTGTTGTTGGTGTTGCTTTGCTACATGTTAATCATTTAATGTTGTTATTGTTGTTGTAATAATTATAAGATAGTCATAACACATATATATATATATAATTATAGGATGGAAAGTATCACAACTACAAATGAACTCATCAGTAGTAACAAGCAACAGCAACAGCAGACTTTGACATTGACATTGACAAAGAAAGAGTTGTTTGGTATATTGTTGGTGGATGCATTCAGACATCAACTATATCCATATAGGACAACGATAAAGAAGGAGATAACAGAGTTCCTCACACAAGCATTCACATCAATGTCATTATCACAATGTATATTGAACTATTTAATATTCGATAATATAGTTGGCAATGGCTCATCCTCATCCTCATCTACGTCTTCTCCAACTCTTCGTGGTCAATCTAGCCCATCAATGACGTTGCCACAACAACAAGAGGTGGTAGACTTGACATCTCAATACCTACCAAAGATCAATAATATATGGAGTAATGTTGCGGATTACTTGGCAGAAGTGCATAGAGATGACCTGATTCGATTCAGGAATCATTTCAGTAGATTGACTTCATCATCAGATCGTGTACAATCATATAACAACTATCATTCAGAGTTGCTACACAATGTTGTACTTCCCAGCAAGTTCAATGACATCCTTGCATCAGATGATTACACTCACGTCCTCAATCAAAGTGTTGAGACAATAATAATACAGAGCATATATATAGAGTACGTAGTCATTCATTCAATCATTCAATCATTCGTTGACTAACATCACTCCGAACAACAGCATATTCCCTTACAACTTTGATGAGGACCAACGATTGAAGGAACGAATTGGATCACTATCATTCATTGAGCCATCACACTTGGGTATATCAATTGATACAGCAAGTCTAACAAAAGCGTTTAAATGTAAATGATCTTTATAGTACCATCTTGGAATGATCCCAGCCTAACACCATCAATCAATCAATCATTAGATATTGATCGACTTCAACATCAATCACCTTTGAAGAAGAAGAGATTCTTGTCAAAGTCAATGATACAATTGATATCGATCAATGGTGATGAGTACTTGTTGCCAATGTTCATTTATCTGTTGCTCAAGAAGAATCCACCCAATCTGTACTCGAATAAGATGATCATTGAGTTATACTCCAACGACTATCATGACACTAGTTACGAGCTGTTCGTCACTACATTCTCCCTGGCCATCCAATTCATTGAGAAACTCGATCACTCACATCTGTCCATTGACAAGGCAACATTCAATCGTCTCCTCAAGGCCTCCTCCTCTTCCTCCACAAGCTCATCAAGTGTTGGTGAGCAACTTGACACAGCCGCGAGCACAAGCACAAGCACAAACACTAGTACGTTCACCAGTCCCACAATCAATGGCGCCACAAACACAACAGAGTCTGGCCTCAATGATCAATCGTTGGAAAATGGAATGATCACAAAGGAACATGTTACATCAGAGATAAAGATGCAACTTCAGAACATCAAGCAGTATAAACAGGTGAACAATCATTCAGCCATAATAGATACTTTGTTACAGATGATTAGCAAGGAGAAGCATGAGATTGAAGAGTTCATGCTCAAGTTGATATCGACATCATTGATCGCTCAATCATACTTCTCAACAATACGCTCGTCACTCAAACGTCTGTTTGTCGAGTTCCTCGGCGTCAACTACACTGTCTTTTGCCGCATCGAGATGGAGGTCATTGGATCTCTGCAGGACACCAACGAAGCTGATGGCGCGCAGACACCTGCGAGTGTTGGAAACGAGAGAGGCGGTGGGCTCAAGGCAGCCAAGATAGCTGGCGCCGCAGTCACTGGTGCCGTCATCGTCGGATTGACAGGTGGACTGGCTGCCCCATTCGTTGGCTCCGTGCTCAGTGCAATTGGCGCCGGATCATTGGTCTCTGGACTGGTATCATTCACTGGCGTGAGCGGTGCCACTATGTTGTCCGTCATCTTTGGTGCTGCCGGCGCTAAAGTGTCCGCCGACAAGATGATTGCGGCAACAGCCGGCATCCAGGACTATGCGATTCATCGTGTCAAGTCACAGACCTCTCTTCATGCGATCATATACATAGACGGCTTTGCGGTGCCGCCCAGCTCCACCCCCTCAGCAACACCGTCACAGCCACTTGAGACATGGGAACGAATGGTACGACGCGCCACTGAGGACTTTGGCGACATCTTCTTGATTGACTATGAGCGCGACAACAAGTTGAAGTTACAATCAATCATTGCCGAGTACCAGAACAAGTTGATGCACACTGTGATCAAATCGGCAGCAACCAACATCATCTCACAGAGTCTGGCACATGCATTGATCCCGCTGTCCATCCTAAAGATGGCTGATGTCCTTGACAACCCTTGGACCATGCTAAAGGATCGCTCAGAGAAGGCTGGCCGCATCCTGGCTCAACAGATACTCGATGGCACATTTGGCAAGCGACCACTCACACTCATTGGCACTGGTATGGGCGCAAGACTAGTTTTTTATTGTCTTGAAGAGTTGAACAGGTTGTCCGCGAGCGATCCATTCGCCACGTCCTACGTCGAGATGGCTGTCTTCATCGGCTCGCCAATCCCCTGTGATCCCAAGAGATGGTCCAATCTAAGTGTATGTTCGCGCGACTGACAGGGATGATTCCAAGGTTTACTTGCTAACTCAATCAATCAATCATTCATACACTTTTAGAATGTTGTCAGCGGAAGGATAGTCAACATGTACTCGCCAAAAGATGTTGTGCTGAAGTATATATGTCGATCGGCGCATTTCTTCTCGGATGGATTGTTCCCGGCTAGTGGCGTGGCGCCTATCCACGTGCCAACTCTATCGCTGGTGATTGAGAATGTTGATGTATCGTGCATGGTCAAGCGACATCTTGACTATGAGAAGGAGGGCATCGTCAAACGACTTCTAGAGTTTGCAGGCATCAACAAGGTTGAGTACTGTCAGCCCAAGATACCTCCTTTATTCAGTGGCATAGTGTACCATCTGTAGTAATATTAAAGGTCTAAGACTTCCTCTTCTTGTCCCTACTATTGTTGCCACTTCCATTGCCATTTGAGCCGCCAGATTGTGCCATGCTTCCATCTGTATCTCTCTTTGTCTTTTTTGAAACTGATGGTGATGATGTTGATGTCGTTGATGATGTTGATGTAGTTGAGGTAGTTGATGTGGTTGATGTAGTGGATGTTGACAATGCAGGATCATTGATCAATGGACTATTCTTCAGTCTTATAGTATTCTTTAAAAGTGATCTTATTAATACATTGGTCTCATCATTCTTTATAAATGGACTATTACTCGCGCTGCTACTACTGCTTGTGTGATATGGTATATACTTTGGTAACTCCTAATGGAATGAATGAATGAACGAATGAATAAGTATAAGTTGGTTCAGACCATTCAATCAATCAATCAAATATATAACATACTGATTCGACACCATTTGTAATGCCACTTGATGATTGATATTTAGAGAATGCACCATTCGATGGTAGTGTACTCAGTGCATTGACTATAGTACTATCTGTATCTGATATATCCTGCATGTTTGTTCTACCTTTCCTTCCAATACTACCGCCCCTATTATTATTATTATTACTATTATTGTTATTATTATCTATATCTACATCAATATCTTCTTCATCAATACTATTGAATCTCCTCATCATTGTATCTCTATCTGTTTATGAAGTTGAGCGAATGAATGAAATGAAATGGAGTCAACTTCATTTTCTTGATTTACAAAAGTCGTTCCCTCCACTTTGTGAACGAACTACTTCTTCTAAAAAGATAGAGATAATCAGATATAGATAAGGATGGGAGATAGGGATATGTCAAATGTACCTCCTTTGGTACGATTGAAGAAGTTGAATACGATTGCTCCAGGAGGAGGAAAGCCAGCTCCTGGTATACCACCAACTGCAAGAAAGCCTGCGGCAGCTCCATCATCAACGTCAACAACATCAACAACATCAACAACATCAACATCCACTACTACTCCACCATTTAGATCAACAACAACTACACCATCAATGATGGCTCCTATACAAACACAACCAACATCCCTTCGTGCACAACCTGCACCCAACATACCTGGTGCACCAAGACCAAAGGTAAGGTTAGCCTTCCTTGCCTAACATGATTGATCCCAAGCATACTTACACTCACTCATTCACATACTTAACAGAAAGAGTTCATGCCCAATCTAGTACCAAGGAAGAAGGTCGAGTATGTAGTTTAGTGTCCCATCTCATTCAAGCAAAGCTTGGCAATGTCTTAACATCATCAATCAAACAATCAATCAATAGGAACAAAGCAGATAGTATATTGTCAGGACCTATATCAGACTTGCTTAAAGATTCAATGTCACCAATTGGAACGATATCTGATCAGAAACCTAAACATGATAGGAGCAAGACTATACGATCAAACATGAACCCTCGTGCGAGGAAACCTGGTTCAAACTTGTCCGCCCTCTCCAATGCACCATCCCTTCCACTCTCCAGTCTACCCGATTCAATGCTGGAAAGGAATCAACTCAGTATGTACTACATCATTCAATCATGTTTGCTGATCGAATGACTGACTGACACCATGTGAACAGGGGAGTCGAATAGAGCTGAGAACAAGTTGAACGAGGAATTGGTTAACCAGTTGTTCCATGAGATGGAGATTGATCCAATGCAACCCAATCATCCAACACATCTTCCATTGGTCGATCCAAGAAAGGTCATGAAGGAATACTCACTCAAGGATGCCAAGTTGGACCTTGAGAAGAAGAAGAAGGAGATACAAGGTATGTTACCTGACGATGTACATCGTGATCGTCACGCGGCAATCACTCACTAACTCGACAACGATGAATGAAGAGAAAATACAGAATGGAGAAATGTCAGACTCTACAGACTTGGACGCATTGATTGAGGAGACAAACAGTACAATCGTTGGCAATAAGAAGAAACAAATCGAGCAATCAATCAAACCATTCTACAATGATGGGGTGTTCCTCAATGATGACCATCTATTCTTCATTCAACTGCCAACATCACTGCCATCAACTCAAACTCGACCCATTATGAATATGAATCAAATGCCAACATTGTTGGGCAAGCCTGCTGCCATGGCACCACCTGCCAAGCCAGCTGCTGGCGTGGCCAAGCCACCAGCATCGACATCCAGTGGATTGGAATCGAACGAAACCACAACATCGATAGACAGTGCTGAGAAGCCAGTACTGAACAAACATTCATTCGTCCCAATGATCTATCCAGGTGACTTTACCAACACACTCAAGTCATTGCCATCAGGTCGACTGGGCAATCTCAAGATATACAAGTCTGGCAAGGCAATACTCAGAATAGGAGAGATTGACTATGATGTAAGTGAAGTGAAGTGAAGACAGCGTGAGTGAGCGGGTTATGAACACGAGGACTGATCAACCAAACCCTTTAGGTATCGGCTGGAAATAAGTTAAAGTTCTTGGAGGAAGTAAAGTGCATTACACATGAAGGACCTACATGCTACAACCTTGGTACACCTGCGCAGCATCTTGTCCTTGTTCCTTTGCTTATGGGCGATTCCAAATAAACCTGTTGCTGAACAACAGCTTGCTCCAAGTAGTAGTGGATTGATTGATGATTGGTCAACAACATCAATCAGATAGGGATTTTATTCCATTATCATCAATGTTATAGATCAATAGTTGACAACTCTCCAACAACACCAACAATGACAGTTGATCAATCTTGCTGTTGGAGTTCTCTTGAATCGATTGCTCACTGCCATTCCACAGACAAAAGTCCACCACAATGTTGCTGTTGATGAATGATGATAGGTTGCGCACGTCAAACACGTGGATGATCTCGAGATTGAGTAGCTCGCGCACAATGATCTGGTAGCCACCAGATGTGATGAAGTATCCATTCATGCCGGTGCTCGAACGTATCTGCACCATCTTGGAAATGGACGGCTGAATGTCGGTTGGTATTGTCTGGATCAGGTATCCATTGATTGAATAACGATAGATAATATGTTTCTCTTCGTTGCCATCATTATCGCCACTATTTACAGTTGAGTTGGAGTAGAAGAAGATGCTTCCATCATCAGTCAGTGTGAGGTTGTTAATTGGTAGGTTGTTGGGATGTGTGATCGTTCGGATGTATGTTCCCTTGAGGATGGTGTGAATGATGATCGTTCCATCCTTGCTGCCAGTGACACAAATGTCGTTGTCGGCATCCAACACGACGCATGTCACTCCGAGGTCATGGCCGCGTAATGTATGCAAGGGCTTGACTGAGTAGTCCTCTTCGTTAAACAACCACATGATGGCGGTTGTGTCTTCACTGCCAGTGACAACGATGCGTTGACGCAAGCTGACTCCTCCCACGCCACACTTCTCTCCACGATCAATCTCCTGATAGGTGATACAAGTGATTGGCGCCTTGTGGCACACTTGGCCAATGCTCAGGCGACTGTCTCCAAATATGACGTAGAGTGTGTACTCATACTTGCCGCTGGCAAACAGTATGCGGTGGTTGTTTGGTATCGAGCAGTAAGGATGACCTATACGCGTCTTGAGTGACTGCGAGAATGAGATTGGGAACTGATGCACGTTTAGCTGACTGATCACAGAGATGGGGATCATCGAGGAGATTGGGGAGATGCTGCCAGCGACCGAGTTGCTAATCAGACTTGTACTATTGTCATAGTTGATCTTTAGGAATTGAATGTCGCTGTTGGCACCAAGGATGAGGACACGGTCGCCTTGGTCCTTGTTGGACGATCCGACCACGCTGCCAACTGGACCCACGACTCCTCCAGAGCTGCCCGCGCCACTAAACATAAAGAGACGGGCTGGTGAGAATGGGATGGAGACCATCTGCAGTGGCTTGAGCATCTTGAGCAAGGAGAGCCTGTTCACGACAGACTTGGGCGGGTCACGCTGGACATGTGGCGTTTGGAACAGTTGTGAGGGTGTGACGCCAAAGTTGTTAATCTGCACTCTTGTGGCCTCTCGCAGGATTGGGTCTTGCATGGCGCCAATGTCAACACTGCCCTCATAGGTCAGGTAGTAAAAGACGTTGTGCGCGGCGATGGCCTCCTTGCCACGTTGTTTGTGTCCAAAGATCAGGTCGATCCAATGATGAAGGTTCTGTGATACGTACTCAGACTCGAGCGCCATCCTATTCTGGAGCACATAGTGGAACGATGTCTTGGCCCATGGTGGCAGCACAGCCTCGCTCATCACCTTGCCATTCTGCTTGACGCCAAAGTGAACGTTATTGAGGTTGAGCAGGAACTCGGGCATGTAGAAGAACTCGGGCGTGAGCTCCTTGACGTCGGACGAGCTATTCAAACAGTTGCGCCAGCAGTCCACCACCGAGTCAAACATGCGGTCGGCATGGTCAAAGTGTCCGCTCTGCAGCTTGATAAAGTGGGATGTGAACGGCTCGCAGCGCATCAAAAAGAACATCACCGAGCCACTCGAGCTGTAGTGCGTGCCATACATGAATGCGGGTATCTCCTTTGGACACTGCTGATAGCGCTCGATGAACAGCTCGAGACGCGTTGGGTTGAGTGCGCCAATCGGTTTGCTGAGATCGCGGTACGTGGCGGGGTTGTTGAGGTCCAGTTGCTCAGAGTTGTAGTCAGCAATCACCCAAGGGAACACTGGGTATTGATTGAGATCGTTGTATGATCGTCCGGCGATTGTGTTCAACGTCATGAGGTACTCAAAGTTGGAGATCTCTCGGCGCTTCCAACGCTGTGTCGGGTTGAGATACTTGAGAAGTGTCTGCTGGGGCGAGACGCCACGATTGTTGTCAAAGAGCTGCAGCTGTGATGCGTTCTTGAAGAAGACCGACGACTCGCACAGGTTGCTCAGGTGCTTGACGACCAGCGCCATGATGTGTGCCGAAGGGAAGTTGAGGAGGAGACTGCGACGGTCGCTAAAGAAGATCTCGATGGCCGTGGGCAGCAGGAGATAGCGACGATGTTGCACACCAATGATCTTTTTGATGTCGTAGACGCGGTCGACTAGTGCGCTCGCGGGGATGTTCTCTGGGTCTTCTTGGTCCGTTGAGCTGGCCGACACCAACAACTGGCGGCTTTGATAAATGATGATGTGAACTCTGATCACTATCATGGGCTTGATGATCTCGCCACCAGTGCTGTACAAAGGCTTGTCAGTGGGCTGATGTGTGGTCGCACTGGCAGGCAGTGATGAGGAGGTTGTGGTGGATGCCGTCGATGTGATTGAACTTGGCATTCCCAATGACGAACTGATGCTCTGTGTGCTCGAGGGCTCATCATTGAATCCATCGCTGACGACACACCACTCGCTGTTTGTGTGTGATTCGTCAACCACAATGTCGCCATCCTCCATCTCAAAGCCTACTAGGTCGTCCTCATCGAGAACATCGACAGATGATGACATGTTGGACTTGCGCGCCTTGGACGCCACCCTCTGCAACAGGTCAACGTCCTGAGGTAGCTGTCCACGACTCGTGGACGATGAAGTGGTCGTCGTGGTCGAAGTACCTGGCACAGCTGCGCCGGGTGCCTGCGCATTGCTGGGTCTAAGTGCCGCACCAACATGATCGGATCCTTTGTAATCTCGCTTGAGCAAACGGGATTGACGATTGCTGTTCTCTTGGCTGATCAGCTTCCAGAACTTCTTGGGCGCCGATCTGTCGGTGTATCCCCAGGGAGTGATCTCGCGAGTCAATCTCTTGTAGTTCTTCCTCCACAGGCGATCGGCCCAGCGACGGTGGCCCTCCACCGTGCTCTCCTGCATATTGCGGCGTTGTAGCTCATTGATCTCCATCTTTTGTGACATTGAAAATGCCTTGTTCTGAACTTTCTGCACCTTTTGCATCACGCTCTCTTGCTCCTTCTGGTGTGCTTGCTTGATCTGCTCGACCACCTTGTTCTTGCGTGTCATGGCAAAGGCCGTCACGAGGTTGGCATTCTCATGCAGGTCCTTGGCCTCGTGGAGGTGGTCCAGCAGTGGGATCTTGTACAACAACTTCTCCTTGAAGTATGTGAGGAACTCGCTGTGTGCGTCGCCAGGCTCATTCAGCGAGGAAATCGAATGTACCGAGAACAGATGGTTGCTGAGTGATTGATTGGTGGTGTCGCCAATGCCAATAGTGCGACCGGCGCCCGAAGACGATTGGTCTGCCTGCGGGGACAGCACGCCGCTGGGCGCAATGTGAGTGTCGATCAAGTCGCCATAGGTCTTGAGCAGGGACTTGAGCAAAGATATGATGATTGATTGCGTTCGCTTGAGGATTGGATCATTGTTGTGCTCGCGATACCTTCTGATGATATTGATCAATATCGAGATGACCCACATCACGTGTCTGACCTGCTCCTTCTGATCGCGCTCACTTGCCAGTATGGTTTGGATTCGAATTGAGTTCTTTGATATGATCTGATCGATCTCCTCAGAGATCAAAGGCAAGCCCCACACGCGGATCACAAAGCTTCGCTCCTCCTCATCTCCAGTCAGCTCAACCTGCTGTTGTTGTTGTTGCTGGTGGTGGTGGTGAAGCTGCTCGTCCATCTGTCGCTCGCCATAGAAGCATGACTCGGCCTCTTGGAAGATGCACATGATGAAGCGTAGGATGGTGTTGATTGAACTCTTGGCCTTTGACGACCCGCTCGACACGTCGATCGTGGGCAGGTCAATGTTGCTCGAGAGTGCGACGATGAATGATGGTGCTTGGATGTGTTGCTGCTGCTGATGTTGTTGTTGCAGGGATGTGCTGGCGCTGTTGCTGCCCGTCGGACCAGGCTTCTGAACAACCTGTGTTTGAATGGACTGAGTGTTGTCAAAGATGTCCAACAACTTTGCCACCAGTCCAAAGTCCTCCCATTGTGATTGATTGTTCCTGTGCGCCAAGATGTTCATCGAGTGCGAGAACACAAAGTCCTCAATAATCGATATCAGATTGACATAGTTCTTCAATCCCACTGATTGATTTGATGGGCTGTGTGTGATCGAGTTAGTCATGTGATGATGGGATCATCACATTGCACTCCCCACCTCCCTTAATACATACTTCTTGATATCCTGCTCAAGTTTGACCAGACACTCGTAGAAGATCCTTCGCTCGAGTGGCAGTCCGTTGGGGAGCATGGTGGATACCCATGCTTGGGTCTCTTCGATGACCTTCCAGCCATCGCGCTTAGCAACACAGTCATTGAGTAGGATCTTGAGGATGCCAGTGAGGATCTCCTTCACACCGCTCTGGTACACGCGGTTTGCCGATGGTGCAGGTCTGGGCTCTTGTGCAGACGCCCTCATCGCATTCAAGATTGGTGAATCGTACACGCTTGATATGGGCTGTCCAAGGAACAGCGCTTTGGACGGCGAGAGTGGTGGTGACCACAAGGGCGACGATGGGGTCGATGGCGGTGACGGCCACATCGAAAGCATCCATGATTGCCAATGATTGCTCTCCATGATCGCCTGGCGCACTGATGACATGTGCTTGATGCACAACGACACCTCGTTTAGAATCTGTTGCTGTAGTGATGAGAAGGCTCGTGTGCCAAGTGTGCAGATCGATTGCAATGCATCGATGTTGAATACCACGCCCGTCAGGTCGTGATTACCGACCAGGTCCAGCAGGGGAGAGTTGGATGTCTCTGAGATGGATGGGGCGATCTTGTCAACAACAAGCTCTGAGAGCGTGCGGTAGATGAGGTCGGTCATTGGAGAATCGATCAAAGAGTCTGTCACCATATGGAATGTGTTGTCGCTCGACAGCGCAGTCTTTGCCAGGCCCTTGGAAGATGATGCTCTTGACAGATACTTGCCAATGATCTTAAGCGAGAGCACTTTGATGTATTCATTGTCGCGCCTCAGTAGGCCAAACAGAGGTTTGATGTCGCCAGACTGCTCAAAGCTTGAAAGGAAGCCTCGAGAGCCAGAGTGAATGAGTTTGAGAAATATCGACAGTGTCTCAATGATGAATATGTTGTCGCATGTTGAGTCCTGGACAAACTCAATCAAGTCCTGGACCTCGGGTATCTGTATGATTGACTGTTAGTGAATGAATGATTGATCATGCATGGGGATACGTACATCGTCTTTGTTGTCATTCGAGTTGGACGTGATGATCATCTCAATCAATGTGAAGATATATGATATGATCTCTTTGGTATCGTTCGCTGTCAGACCGTTGTTGTAGATGTTGTTGTTGCTGGATACATTGTTGTTGGCACCGCCACTGATTGTTATGGACGGTGGTGCATTGAGTGATAGTCTGTTAACTCGTGGAGATCCTTGATGACTCGATTGTGATGATAATAGTGGTGATGATGAATATGTCGCCTGCTGCTGGTGCTGAGTTGTATTGGAGGTGGATCCAACACTGCTACGCACTGATGTTGAGTTGTTGTTGTTGTTGCCCTGTGCATAATAATACTTTACAGAGTCGAGTAGACTGCGGACGGTGATGTACTTGCGAATGTACTTGATGGAGTTAATCGTCTTGTCCAATGCCAGACGCAGCAATGTGATCTGGATGTCCTTGGAAGTACTGATCCATATGTGAAAGTTGAATACAATGTTCTGATATATTGACAGTAGTAGCGTCTCTGATGATGTGATTGAATGTGCGTTAGAGTATAGGTCATGGGGATGACCGTCCGCGCGCCTATGCCACTTACCATTCTTTGAACATGATTGTATGAGTTCATCGATTGATTGAATGATGTTGCTGTTGATGTCCAGTGAGTTGGCCTTGGCGCACTTCATCACTTGCTCGAGCAGGTGACCGAGGAGCTCAAAGCCATTGGTCTTGATCATCTCCTCTTGTTGTATGTTGTCGTTCTTTAGTATGTGTGCGAGGAATGAGAGGATTGATTGGATGGATGGATAGTCGGACGGTAGTTGGCTGGGTCGCTCGGCCATCTGGCTGATCAGGGGGAACAGGATTTGCGGTCCCCCGAGACAGTACAGCGAGTCCTTGATAGAGAATGTCGAATAGATTGTGAGACTACCAGTCGAGTGTGAGTTAAGCGTCGAGTCTGACTCTTTGTGATGGCCAACATCGTGACAGACGCCCGAATGATACGTCTTTGGTGAGAAGGAGAATAGAATGCGAGGGAACTTCTTGGACAATGCCATGTTGCTAGATGGGTTAGGTAGGTTAGTGATTGATCGCTCGCTAGTTCACTGACACATCACATACTTCTTATACTGTGGCGACAAGACCATGTTCGAACCAAGTTTGAATATCTTGTTGACCTTGTTCTCGGACAGCACGCCAGTCATGAAGCTGATCGGGCCAAGTTGGCCACGGAGACAGCATTGAGCAATCTGTGAGTTGACAGTCTTGGCATTGGCGGTGTTAGAGTGCACCATGCCAATGGAACACATTGTCAACAACTTGGAGGTGGATGGATACTTGATCTCGCATTGGTGTATCTGTCGCCCGTCCAGATAGACGGTCAGCACCGAGCTCTGCTTGAACAGGTTCCACTTGGACGGTTGCTGCTGTACGACGATGTGCTGCCAGCGATTGGCTTCGAATGGCGGGTCGACCACCGCCTCCACCTTGGAGTTGATTCGTACCACCAGCTTGTTCTTTACAAAGTAGGCCTCGATGCCTGAGCCGCCGTCTCCACTCTCGAGGAAGCTAAACAGGCGCGGCTCATACTTTGTCAATGACTTGCTACGAGACACAAACGAATCAATGTTGATCCACATGCTGATTGAGTATCCAACATTGGACAGCTTCCCAATCGGATCCAATAACAGTCCCTGAAGTGTATGATGTTTGAGTTACGTTAGTATTGGTTTGCGTGCCAAGGGCATTCCAAGACCAAGGACCAAGGACCAACATACAGCATTCATTCCATCGAGGTTAAAGGCAGAGTTTGGACCAATCTTGTGAGTCATCTTGTCGAGACAGGTGAGGAGCTGGCTTAGACCACGTCGAAGAGAGGTGGGACTAGACAGGTCAAAGTAGGAGATCAGGCACTTGAGCTGAACGACAGAGATGTGATAGCTGGCCAGCATCTCGATCAGTGTCATGGCCCTGAACAGCACCTTCTCATTATCGAGTGAGGGCAGCAGCTGGATGATCTCATCCAACAACAGCATATTCCTGTTGATGTTGAGTGTTGTTGACTTCCTAAGCATGGCCGCCGCTGCCTGTGCCTGTTGTTGAGAGCGTCGCAATGCCTCGCTACTGGTGCTGTTGTTGTTGCTGTTGCATGTCTGTGAGGCCACGAACACACTTATACAGTTCTGTGGACATAGTTTGAATATAGTGATCAACTCGTCAAAGATCTTTAGCTTGGTCGATTGTGATGTGGATGGATCCTTCAACAGCATTGTGATGTCAGACAGTACATCAATCTCTTTGATCAAATATCTATTACTATTACTTGTTGCATTGTTTATCGTGAATGAATCGTGTATATTACTATTGTTGTTACTATTGTTATTGTTATTGTTGTTGCTGTTGTTGACACCAGTATTGTTTGGGTCGCCACCAAGCAACTGTGTGATCAATGACTTTAGATGAGCAGACTCTTGTTCAAGCTTCTCAGCTACACTATCACTGAACTCCAACTGATCGAATTGAAGGACGCCCTGCAATGAACGACCTTTCAAATCCATTGTTATATTGAATTATTCGTATGTATAATAGTAGTAATACTATATCTATATCTCTAAATATATATATATCTACTCAATCAATCAATCAATGATATAGTTGATGTGAACACTCAACCTTTCATTCATTCATTCACACGTTCATTCAAACACTCAATCTTCAATTCAAGGCCTAAACAGGAAGTTGTCCGGACTATACTACACTCCCGGATCACCCCTGGGTTTGAAGGAATACACTTAACATTCATTCATTCATTCATTCATTCACTCATACATTCATTCATCAATTCATTCCTGTAGTTATAACTACACAATAATAAATAAACATGTAAGTATGTCAATTATTATTATTATTAAGATGTCTCTGATTAACATGAGAGAAGGTGGATAAAGTATTAAAATCATGACGACTCAAACCATGAGGTCTACTTCGTTGATGTACAACAACATCATTTATGTACTAAAAAGGAGCGATTGATAAATTGTTAAACGATGTTTAAATCCCTTCCACCTTACATTAAGCTTTATTAAACAAAATCCCAACAATATCATTATCTTCAACCGCCAGTTCTCGAGTCTCAACGAGTAGAGTCTTGTTGTTACCAGTCCGTAAAGATACAAAGATAGATACCAGATACCAAAATTATCTGTTTGATAATTTTAAAAAGTGATCTTCACTACAACTCGAGCAAAGAGTAATGCAAAGAAATCATGATGCTTAAAGCCAAGAGAGAGATAAATAACAAATGATCTGGATCTCAGTGGGCAAAGTCGTTATTATTATCAAAGAAATTTGGATAATGATCAAGGATACTCGTATCGATATCTTTTCTACAATTATCTCAGCGATGGAGATAAATTTTAGTAACTTTAAATATCACGATAAAACTATCTCGATATTTCCTCGCCAGATTCGAGACAACGACCATCTGCTTTTACCAACCTGGCCTGGCCTGAACCTATCGCCCATTCCTCCGGGCCTGGAAGACCACGGTGACATGGCACCTTTATTAATGGTTATTGTAGTTTGGTGATGGTTGTTGGTCGTTGTGTAGTTGGTGTTGTTGTTTGGTGATGACGAAGTTGATGTTGATGAATTAGTTTACAACTTTCCCTTCAAACACCAAACATCTCAATTGAATATCAATGTAATAGTATTATTATTAGTAGGATTACTTAGTAGAGCATAGTAATACAGGTAGGTTATCATGAATCGATCAATCAATCCATCAATCAATCAATCAATCAATCCATCAATCACATATCAAACTACTACTCTTTCAAAGGGTATATGCCCTTTGATATTTCAAGAGGACCTTCACCAAGGTATCCAAATTATTCGTACAACACACACATAATCGTTTGTCCTCCCTTGACCCAGTCGATCCTAGTTTGTATCAACTTGAACCATTGGCAAACAGCGATTGTTACCCTACCCAATTTTTGTTACAATGGACCCTTGTGGCACAGTGTGTTTGTGATTCCAGTGCTCAATGATTGGACTCGATGAGGCCTGTTTGTCCATGTTTGGTCATTGGGGTCGAAATTGTAAAACACTCTAGAGCTTCGATGAATGTGCGTTTGTGTGTCTAACTGACATCAAAGCCAATCCATTCATATTGTCAACAGGCCTAGTAGTCTCTATGAGTGTGTGTTGTTGGTCTATCGAACTCAATGATTGGCGATTGATGATACCAGAGTTGTTGATGCGATACCATTAACTTGTGACTTTAGGTTGTATAAGTGTGTCTTCAACACTTAAAACAATCTTAAAATATCCAATCAAACCAATCAATCAACCTAATTCAATCAATCAATTATATATCTATCTATCATCATACTTTACCATACAGTACTACTTGTACAATCCATTCTCATCATCATCAAACAAACATAGATGTAACTTTTTGTTATCACCATCAACAACAACAACATAAATTTTAATATAATATCTAAATATATTTATAAAGTATCGAGATAATCTGTTTGATAGAGTTACATGTTTCGTAGTTGTTCAAAAATACAAAGTGTAAGTGGCCCAACCCTGGCCTCGTGTGGTCTCAATCACAAGGCCTCAACCAACATTGGTGTCAGCAAAGACAAAACAGCCACAGGCTCTAGACTTTGCGCATTCTTGTGTTTCTGTGCATGTGTTGTTGTTCTTGCAAGCAAACAAAGTTGTAGAAACAGAGAAAGTAAAGTCACTTTGGCACCTTCAATCCTTGAATTGAGGGTCTGTCCTTCTTGTGCACCATCACACACCCGACAGTCCATCCATCAATTCAGCCAAAGTCGGACTCGTTTTCGAACATGCCTGACCTGGCTCGAGTGTCAAACGAGTCAAGACATTCGGTCAACTTGCATCGGAAATTGCGATCAATCATGATACTTTTTTGTAAACACGCGTCAGCTGTTAAATATGGTGAATTGTAGCGTGGCAAAGGATATCTGGCGATTGATGTATGTATTGTATAACCCTCGTTCCTTCCTACATACCCACCCCCCATATCTGCCAGGTCTGGGCAGGCCATACTATAACTCCTCCACCTCCGATTCAAAGGAAAGAATCCCATCACCATCACTGCACCACCCACCTGCCCGCCCACCCTCGGGATCGCAGACCGTCTGAACATCTTGACTTTAAACGACCGTCTTTCTTTCTTTCTCCTTTGTTGTTGTTGTGTTGACGAAGTCTCTCATCAACCAATCACCATCACACATTCAATTCTTCAATTCATTCACTCATTCATACATTGTTGTTATACATAAATATACAATCATAAATACATGTAATAGATAATTATAATTATTATTTATTAACATCCAACATTACAAACAAAGATAGATACACAGAGACAGATAAACAAACATATTGAGACTTCGCGACTACATTGACCATCATCGGACTTAAAGACATTGACCAGTGTTAAAAGAAAAGTCACTCAATTTATATTTGTAAGGATAAATCCAATCTTGCCCAGGCAGGTCATGTTGGATCATTGTGATCAGTGTTCATTACCTCCAAGGTCTTGCCCTCATCCTACACCTTTCACTTCATCAATACCCCCAACACCCACACCCAAACACCCCATCACAATCACGAGGGCAATCACAATGATCAACCAACCGACTACCACTCACCCACCCACACATACACATATTCATTACCCCCAGGAGAGCCACTACACTCTTTCTGATTTGTTATAACTTTACTTTACCAAGTTGGATGTAGTTGATCGCGATGTTTAGAGTGTGTTGTGGAGTTGCTGGCACTTTCGGCCTCTGGATTCCAATCTCCATCCGAAGTAGTTGGATGTGAATGAATGTGAATGAATGCTGTTCAAACAAACAAACAATCAATCAATCATTCCAACCAAACACTGGTGGTTCATCATCAGTTCAAACACTCATTTCATTTGAACAACATCCCATCCATCTCAACTACATTTATTGATATATATATTATAATATACATAAGGTCTTTAAGCCTTGCCCTCACTACACACACACACACACCCTTCCAATCAATCAATCAACAATATATCGTGTGGACCCACCACTACACTTCACACTTATTATTACATCCCTTCGCCCTCGCCTCACCCCTTACCCATAGCCCATACTACACCAACACAAACAAATACAAACACACCACAATAACATTAACATATTGTCAACGTTCAATCAGTTGAATTGATTACACGATATCCGTGAAGGCCACGCACACATCCCACCCACCAACTTCAACAACAACAAACATCCCATCACCGCCATCGATCCATTCCACTCGAATCCAGCGTGCCAATCCAATCTTTGATGCGCCCCCAAGAATTCCAGTCTCTAACATTATCATCAACATCATCAAAAATAGACTAGTCTATCACTTCAACATTCATATCCAATCAATCAATCAATCAATATCCATATCCGATATTCAATCAAGGGAGCAACAGATATATAACAAGAAAAATGGATACACCGCCTGCCAACGACTCAATGTTCTACTCACCGACGTTTAAACGTTACGAGTCGATATCTTTCTATGCCAACCTGCTCAGCATACTGAGGCAGTACTCTCATATCGTGGACAAGTGTCCATCGTCTATTAGACGCATGGTCTGGACTCATGTGTTCCAGCTGCTCGGCCAGGAGCCACGCCCCTGTGACATGCCCTTCACGCCAGTGATCAACGCATGGCTGGGCGAGAAGTCCGTCGACCTGATGGACATTGAGACCTACTTTGCCGCCTTCACCCAAGCTCAGATGGAGAACGCCAAGCAGTTCCCAGCACTCCCACCCGTGCAGCCACAATTCTCCATCCCAGGTCTCACCGCGCCATCCACCAGTGTGCGCGTTCCAAAGAATCAACTGTCCATGGCGACTCCTTCGTCCACTGCCTCAGCTTCGGCCTCTGGCTCTGGCTCCATGAATAGCTCAACCCCGTCCAGTCCAAGCCATCCCGTTAAACAAACGGTAAAGCAACAATCCAAGGCCACAAAGCAACAGCCACTGTCTCTTCCACAACCACAACCTCAACAACAACAACAACAATGTGTTGCCAATCAGAAGCCACCATCAGTATGGTCCACAGACCTTCCTTCAGTTCTCTCACAACTGGCCTTGCTGCAAACATGGTCGCCAAGTTTGTCGCGCTTCACAAGCAAGCAGCGCGACCTCGTCTGGAAGATATGCTGCTCATTCAAACACTTTACAAACTATGACAAGTCTTCGCTGTCCAAGACGATCTACTCGTGGACGGTCGACCCCATCCCCAACATGGTGCACATCACCATCCTGTTCTCAGCACTCGGCTATCTGAAGGAGAACGGTGCCATCCCAGGCGACTTTAACTACAACGAATCGTCGATGCCCGTCTTTGAAGAGGCTGCCGCGTCAGGCAGTGGCCGCAGCCATGGTGCAGCGGGTTCAGCCTCGTCGCCAATGTACGACTTGTCGAGCGACGACACGCCAGACTCTTTCTCCATGGAGTCCCCGCCATCGTCCCCTCGCCCCATGGTGCCTAACCAGCAGCATAGATCCCTCTCCCCTTCCCAGACTTCCTCCACACTCTCTTCACCCGGCACACCATTTGCCGAGCTTATCGCCTCGCCCTCACGCAACAACAACACCAAGTCCAAAGACTTTCCCAACACAATTTTATCGATGAGCAGTTACTCATCATCATCGTCCTCCTCCTCTTCCTCCTCGACACTTCCTCCATTCTCCTCCAATGTACATAGCTCATCCAACAACAACACATCATCATCATCAGCCTCAGTCCCATTCAACAATCAAATTGGTTTGCCAAAGATGCACTCGGCATCTGCGCCATTCGAGCACTTTAACAGCACGATGGGTATGTTTGACTTCAAGAAACGCAAGTCAGTGGAGGGTCCCAACTTCCATGACCTGACCTCAGCCACCCCAAGTCCCGCTTCCGACACTCCGCCCCTGATATACGTGGCACGTCCATCACATCAACAGGATCACTCTCCACCCACTGTGGACCACTCTCCACGCGGCAGTGGCCAAGTACTGTTGGCTCGCGAAACATCACAATCACCCGAGAAGCGACTTAGAAGGAGCAGCAACAGCAGTAATGATGGAAAGGAGCAGTCCTCCAACGATGATCAGGACTACACATCATCGTCTTCGTCTGACCAGCGGTCATCCATCAATTCGATCCTTTGCACATAGTTAGATATATATATATATATATATACACCATTGGATTGGATTGGATTGGATTGGATAGGATGTGGTAATAACAATAACTTGGGGGCCAAGCCAAGACTTGGCTCCAGCCTTACAACCCCAACAACATCAACAACAACAACCAAACAATCAATAAACAATGCCAACACACACACAACATATTTATTAGCCAATCCACCCTTAGCCTTGTGATTGACACTTCTCCGTACATCTATTGACGATTGGTGATGGAACCACATTTACTTCCGGACATACGACACTGACATTGCATTTTGGATAATCAATGAAGGAGGATAGGGCCAGGCACCAAGGTGGTCTCCAACAAGATGACAGCACTTTGGACAAGTTCGTCGACATCTGCAAAGTTTGATCATGTTTCCCCCCGCCCGGGTGCACCCACATCACCCACCCACATTGGTTGTGATCACAACACCTCCACTTCTAACAATATCCCTTGGCGTCATCAGTCCTTCTTTTTCTTTTTTTTCAATTTCCGTTTGCAGGCAAAAACTACAACTAATTAATTAATAATCGTGAGAGAGTCAATTAAGTGCATTCTCTGATGGCACGACCTGTTTCCTTTTCCCACCAACACAAGACGGAAACATCATCGTCATCCACCTGATCATAAATAATAATAATAATTGTAATAAGTAATCGTCAATCTATCTATATCATCAATCAATCAATATATATTCATATAATAATCCAATACCAATAATCAACCAATCATGTAAGTATAATATCTTGTGTGTACATTCAATCAATCACGTTTACATGATTGGGTGCTTTTAAATCGAGATCCATGTACAATCTCATTGTTTTTGGATCAATCAACAACCACCCAGGCCCAAAAACCAATTGTGGCACTTTTAGGGCCTATTACGAGGCTCAGTGTTAGTCCAGTCATCCTAATTACTTTGTCGTCAACAACCATCATGTGTTTTTTTTGAGAACACATAGCCACTAATGGTTGATACCCATCTCCAATCGATTCACATTCATCATACACACACGCATTATTCATTCATCTATTCACATCAACAACAACAACAAGGTTGTAGCGCTGTCATCATCCCAAACCCAGCCATCGTGACCACGCCAGCAAACCATCAAACTCTTGCTCATTCAAAGATCGAGCGTCTTCGAGAGACTGAGTGAGTGTGTGTTGTTGGATTTGTGTTTGTTTGTTTTGATTGTTTGTGTGTGTTGTGTGATTGCCTCCTCTTGCGAGAACTGGGCCATTTGGGATAGGGGCAAGAGTAGTGTGTGTACAGGGTCTGATCCTCTGATGATGTATCATTCTGTCTCTCACACACTCACTCTTAGAGGGTTATGTTATGATGACATTGACATCGTTAGTGTGTCACACTCAATCATTCATCATTATAACTTATTATTATTTATGATGTCACCTATTATCTCTTAAACTAAATAACTAATTTTATTAATTAATTAATCATTCAATCAATCAATCATATCAATCAATCATTTCAATCAATTTAGTGTATTTATAACATATACATATTTATATATTATTATAAGGTGATACAGATAATATACGCACATTAATAGTGTGTACAACTTTGATATAACAATGCAAGTAAGCTCACCAATGTCATTCGTCTATGACGAGATGCCCACAAAGGAAGAGGAATCCAAGAAGAAGAGGATAAGGTATGTTATCTAATGTCATATTATGTTGTGATGAGTACTAATCAATCAATCAATCAATGAATGATACACAACATGTAGACAAATGCAGAATAGACAATCAGCAGCACAATATAGAGAGAGGAAGAAGGATTATTTGGAGAAGTTGGAGGTTGTGGTTGAGAAGTTGGAGGGAGAGAAGTCAATGTTGATAGCAAATACAGAGTCATTGGTGTCATCACAGAATGAGGTCAATCTAAAGATATCTATATTGGAGGAGAAGATTGATCTGTTGGTGAAACGCAACAGGGAGTTAAAGTTCACGTTGGCACACTTGGCAAAGACAGCCGACATTGCCATCGAGAGCGAGTTGCTACAGGACCCAATTGGTCAACATGAGAGAAAGCCCTACCCGACCACGCCATCACCCTCGATCACAGTGACGCCCAACTCCCCAATGTCATCGTCCTCGTCAACGCCCACACATCATCACCATCTTCATCATCATCAACAACTACAACAACAACATCAGTCGGGAGTCAACACACCGGTCAAGATGTCCACATTCAATCTCGAAGGCAACAGGAGTATATTGAACAATGACGAGGTGTCAGAGTTGGGCTCAAGCATTGGGTCACCATCGTCGTCGGCTTCGTCGCCCGTGCGCGATCTGACCAGCAGCGGCGGTGGCCGCTCCCTCTCGGACAGCAACGAGCGATACATTGACAAGTTCAGCAGCATCTCAATTTCAAGTCTAAGCAGCAGTGGCGAGCGCGAACATGGTGGCGGCAGTGGCAACAACAGTGTCAACAGCAGTATAGATTTGGCCAACTTCCACGTCGTCAACCCAAGAGTCAGTGGCAGCAATAGTACGGGTGGCGGTAGCAGTGGCAGTGGCGGAGGCCTGAGCAGCAGTAATGGCAACAACACCACATCCTCCAATTATAAACATCATCAACATAAACGAAGCAGAGACTTTACCATGGACACCACATCACCGATGGTGATGACTGGCAGCAGTATCCACTCGCTGACCACCAGTGGCGAACGTGAGCATGGTCCACGCTCCCTAAACACAAGTGGCAGCAACAACAACAACAACTCATATACATTATCATCATCATCAACGCAATCAATACAATCAACACAATCAACGACAATGTCAACATCACCAACAACGCCCTACTCACCGATGAACATGGGCAAGCTACCATCACTGTCCAGCTCTGGATCGGCCCACTCACAACACTCTTCCTACACGCCACTGGCATCATTTTCCTCGATTCTCTCGCTTACATCACCAACATCCTCACCACTGATCACATCACTTCCCTCATCGCCTTCGGCCAGTTACCTAAGTCCACCCATTGAAACCTTTTCCAGTTCGCCATCCAATCGATACAATCTGATAGGTGTCAATGGCAAGACAACTGGAAAGTGATCAGTCCTGGTCCAGTCCAGTCCAGTCCAATCGGTCTACATAATATTTTCCCGAACGAACGAACGAACGAATACGAATGAATCCATCAACTCCCCACCTCCATCCATCGATCAATCAATCCCATTCACCAAGCCTACTGATCAGTATAATCATTACCAGCTGTACTCTGTATAACCCAACAATAACAACAATGAACCAAACCAGCCAGGTTACCTTCAACCAACATGTTCCTGGGTGTCAACTTTATAGACTTCGTAATTTACATGTGTCACTTCACATCACTCGCTGACTCACTACACTCGTTATTTATTGGGATATATTGATGGACCATGCGGATACGGTAAGGTTCCGTCCCGAAACATCCAGCAATGGCACAATGGTATTGTGTAGGTGCGTACAATGATTTAGCGTGCCGACACCTCGGTCAAAGTGTCAATGTACATTTGATTGTTGTCGCGTGTCACGACCTGATCAACACATAATAATGTGTTGTCTTTGCCATTTTTGAAAGCCATTCATCAAAGGTAACCCAGGACCTTTGCTTATTACTGGCAACACAACTGGTGGTGTGTCAATCATTCATTCAGGAGTGATGACATGTACACTAACTTTGCAAAGGTCAACACAAAACACAGAGATATGGCCCCGGCCCAACCACAAACGAGTAATCAAAGGTGGTCCTTTGCCCACTTTTGTTGATGTTTTTTGTGTTTTTACGAAGATTGATGTTTGATCCCTGGATGTAGGTGAGGCAGAGAGAGAGATGAGATGGATGTCACCCCCACCAACTAAGGTGATGAATCGCAAAAGTACTTGAACACTCAGATGGTTAGTAAGTTGGATGCGGGCTGTACCAATCAACCAACACATCATCCATCACAACAATTGGGGCTCTCGGAATGCTCGTTTGAACATTCTACGCGACTCTCGAACTAAAAGTATCATTAGTAACCATTGTTGTTAGTATCACATTACCTACCTCTACAACTACCTTGAACACAATAATAGTGTTTGTTCAGTTCAGCTCAGTTCTATCTATCTCTGATACTTTTCAGAACACGTTCCGCGGAAGCCATTAACAAATCTTCAGAACATTGTTAGGACACATTCCGCCCAATACTAATAATACTTTTTTACTTAATATCGATAGTCGATCACTTTAATAATATATTTGATTGATAGGTTGGAAGATACTTACCATATAATTTATATACATTTTAACTATTTATTTCTCAATCGACTATTCTATCCACCATTCAATCATTCATTCAATCATTCATTAATACTTCAATCAATCAATCCAACAACATTAATTAATCAAACATAATCAATCAAATATCATATATATATATTTATTTTATATAAAAATGGAATATAAATATATACTTTCCATCATATTTATTAATTATTTATTATTTGTAAATAGTGTAAATGCTGGTAAGTAGTTATCCACTCACTCACATCAATCAATAATGGAACTATCCCATCATCAATCATACTCATTCGATCAATCACACTCACCAATCTTTTTCCAGGCCTAACTTCACCTTTGGTACTGGATACAACTTCTGGATACCAAGTCCAGTGGGAGATAATTAATGATACTATAACATTTGCAGTGTCTGCTAATGTCCAGGCATGGTTGGGTGTTGGCTGGCATCGTTATGATGATAGTCAACCAAAGGCAATGGTCGATGCTGACTTTGTAATAGCAACATTCGATGGACCAAATAATAATGTCACTGTCACAGACATGGTGTCCAAGCCAGGCGGCGGCCCACCCCCCACACCCGACACCAGCATCCTGGTCAACGGAACCGACGACATCCTGTCCTACTCTGGCTACCAAACCTCTGACTACTCCTTCTTTATCTTTACCCGCAAGTTGGTCACTGGCGACTTGGCCGGAGATCGTGATATTGTCGTTGGATCTGCTGGCCTCGACCTGATCTGGGCACATGGCACAGACAACCAGTTTGGCTTCCATGGCCAGGGCAACGCTGGCCGTGTCACCGTCCAGTTGTCCGGCGGCAGCGGCTCGACATCCTCGCCACAATGGTACGGATACCATGTCGGCTTCATGTTCTTCACATTTGGCGTGTTGATGCCTTTTGGCATCTTCATCGCGCGCTTCCTAAAGAAGTCCCACATGTGGTGGTTCCCCTTGCACATCCTGGTGCAGTGCACTGGCCTAGTGTTCTCCATCATCGGCATTGCCATGGCGCTCAAGATGGTCGGTGGCGTGAGCATGGCCACCAACCACGCCAAGCTGGGCGTTACCACGCTGGTCCTGTTCTTTGTGTCCATCATCCTGGGTTCGACGTCGCACTTTATGTGGAAGCCAACGCGCACTTCCACGCCCATCTTCCCAGACATCATCCATTGGATTGGCGGTCGCCTGACCCTAGTATTTGGATTCGTTACCATCATCCTGGGCATGGTCCTTGTCCAAGCGCCACAAGGTATAATAGTAGTATTCGGCCTTACCTTTGCATTCTACATCATTATCTTCCTGTTTATCGAATGGTACCAATGGTACTATGCCGATCATAGTCCACAATACGAGACACTCAACTAAGTTTGTCAGTGTCTGCGTGTCTGTCGATGTCCATGTCTGGTCTGGTCTCTGGACCTGGACGTCAACAATCCAATAAATAGATTATATATATACATCATATCATAATTCCATTCCATTCAATATCTGTTCAATCCATCTTTTAATCAATCAATCATGCTTGCCATTGGCTGATGGTGGCGCTATTGTCATTGGAGGTGGGGCCACAACAGATGGCTGTGGCTGTGGCTGTAGTGGTTGTTGTAATCTAATGGGTATCTGCTTCTCTGCCACTGTCTTGTTATATTGTCCACGTTGTGAAGGATGGCTAAGTGGAGCTTGATGTTGTGCGGGTTTCTAGAATGAGGTGGCAGATATGGTCAGTTCCAGGTCCAGGAATCATGATGCAACACACATGTTGTGCGACTACTTACAGGTTTGGCTGGATCGACTTGGTAGTTGGGATAGTTGAGACAGTATTCATCGGGTGGCAGTAGGACACCAAACTTCTGTGGGATGGGTGGCAGTGGGATACGATTCTTCTCTTCACTGATTGATAGTAGTAGCTCTCGTGGCGGTGGTTGAGTGAATGAGAAGTTGACACGTGATTGAATCGACAATCTAATATCTGATATATCAATCTCTGATCGACCAGAGTGTTCACTATATGCTATAGAGTCTTGAAGTACTTCGTATACATATTCTATTGATTGAGTGATTGATTGATTGAGTGAGTGAGTATGTATGATTGAACGAATGATTGAATGATTGAATGAATGAGACATACTAAACATAAACTCGAGAAGTTGATTGACTACTCGAGGATCATGGGATTGGACACCCATGGTCTTGAGGATGTTCTTGATGACACGTGAGTCGCGTGGTTCATCCAGGTTGGTCTGTGTGATATCAATGTCATCCTTGTTGGACACCAAGTTGGTTGGTTGTTGATTGCCATCATCATTCTGTTGTTGTTGTTGAGGTTGTTGTGTGAGATGTGACAATGTCTTTGATGCAAACTTTGTAGTAGTACCAGCAGTGCTTGTACCAAGATTATTGGTATTGGTTGTAGCGGAGTCGTTGTTGATATCTGTCGATGATGAAGTGGTCGTCGTAGTCGTAGTCGAAGTTGAAGTTGTATTCATAATGACATCATCATTCATTGATGTAGTCATATCATTGTTATTATTGATGTCATTGCTGTCGTTGTTTGTTGTAGCCGTTGTAGTTGTAGTTGTAGTTGATGTATCCATCATATCATCCGATGATGGTTTATGTTCTTCTTCCTCTTGTTCATGTTGTTGTGTACTATTATCTATATTGTCTGTAGTTGATGTTGTAGTTGACATTACAACATCATCACTATTATCATCATTATTTGATACCTCTGACATTACTTCTTCTTCTTCGTACTATGCTGTATCTGTATCTCAATCAATGATCATTCATTCATTGAACTCACTTCTATCTGTGGCGGTTGCAAAGTCCAAACATTCAAATTTGAAAAACTTTCAATTTATGGGATTCCTACTCAATCAAACAGTTATGATAATTGAGTTTGATCTATCTGAAGGTCATATCCTAGATAATAAGTATGTTTATATAATCTATTGATCAGATTGACTGAACTATGTAAATAGCTAATGTCTTGGACAATATTCAAAAAGTGACAATGATTTCCAAGAATGGCGCCATTCAGAGTCTGACATTATCGTTGTTGTGTGTTTGAATTTGACATTGGACTGATTGAATGAATGAATGACATTGTTATTCTTATATAGTACTGAGTATTATGATTATGGATCATAACAACAACAACAATAACAATAGCAATAACAATAATAATAATGATGGAGTTACAAGTAGTGGAGCAAGTGATGATTCATCATCATCTATAGTACCATCACAACAGACACCACCACCATCATCACTATTGCATCATGTTAAGGATCAGACTCCACCGCCACCAGAGGCTCCAAAGATTAATATGATCGATAAGGAATCAGTTCATTTGATATGCAGTGGACAGGTGATCCTCGACTTGTCCGTCGCCGTCAAGGAGCTGGTCGAGAACAGCTTGGACGCTGGCGCCACCAAGGTCGAGGTGCGTCTCAAAGAGTACGGCGAGGAGGCCATCGAAGTCATTGACAATGGATCGGGCGTCGAGCCTCACAACTTTGTCGGCCTCACACTCAAACATTACACGTCCAAGCTCAACAGCTTTGAGGACTTGCTGAACGTGCGATCGTTTGGCTTTCGTGGCGAAGCGCTCAGCTCCCTGTGCGGGCTGGCCGAGGTCACAATCACAACGCGCGCCACAACTCAACCGATGGGCACCCGGCTCGTCTATGATCAGTCGGGCACCATCCTCACGCAGACCAATGTGGCGCGCGAGGTCGGCACCACCGTATCGCTCACCAACCTCTTCCGCAGGATACCCGTGCGCTATCAAGAGTTCAAACGCAACATCAAACGAGAGTATGCCAAGCTGCAGACAGTGTTGCAGCAATACGCCATTGTCGCGGTGGGTGTGCGTATGGCGATCTACAATCAACCGGCGCGCAGTACTCGCGTGCCCGTGCTCACGACTTCTGGCTCGGAGGAGATGCGCAACAATGTTACGGCGGTCTTTGGCGCAAAGATATCGGCGGCACTCGACGACTTTATCGCGTCGGACCAGCTGTTCACTGTCACTGGACTGATATCAAAGATTGGCGCTGGCAGTGGCACTGGCGCAACATTCGCGGGCAACGGCAACCTCGGGTCTGCCACGAGGAACACCAACGACAGACAGTTTGTCTATCTCAACAAGCGACCAATCGAACTACAATCGCTGACCAAGGTAGTCAACGGCCTTTATCACACGTATCAGAAGAAGGGCGCTTACCCAGTGCTGTTCATCAACATCACGACTGAGCCCGACACGTACGATGTCAATGTCACACCAGACAAGCGCAAGGTGTTCATACATCAGGAGGCGCAACTGCTCAACCTGGTACGCGATAGACTCAAGGCAATGTGGGACACTGCTCAATCAATCTTTGACATCTCCTCAAGCAATATGAATGAGTTGCAAACATTCCGTGTGGCCAACAAGTCTCCAAACAAGCCCAACAGCAACAGTACACAGGCAGTGACGAGTACATTATCATCATTGAGACAATCAACAATCAATGTTACGTCAACAACAGGCAAGGATGGTGATGGTGATGGTGACGGAGATGGTGATATAGACAACAACCCACTCAAGAAGATAAAGTTGTCAAATGGCGTGGCAGCGGCAGCAATGGCGACAGGAAATGACGATGATGGAGGAGGAGGTGGAGGAGGCGGAGACTTTGACCCAGACATAGGTGGTGGACCACCATTGGATAAAGATGACCTTGATGATAAACCTTATGTACAGCCACAGCTAGTGGACCCACTCCCTCAATCAAAGAAGCGCAACAATAACAACAACAATATAACAGACGGCCAGGACAACGACGACGACAGCGATTTAATTATCAATAGTCATAGCAAACGAGTGCAGCCATCATCTACATCAAATAACAAACCACGGCCAACACCATCAATCGATTCTTTTATCAATCCACTGTTCAGTTCGAACAAACTTCGCTCCCCATCAACATCAACAACATCAACATCAGCGCAACAACATCAACCTAAAGCAGTACTGTCATTTGTTAGAGACTCAAAGGACAATCCAATCATTCAACAATTGCAACAGACTAATATTGGCGCACCTGACAAAGGTGGCTACAAACAAAAGGATGTCAAGACCAATGATATTACACTCTCACTCAAGATGGATACGATCGTCGATGGCTTCAAGAAACGCAATGGAGTCTATGACGACGAGCACACGCTGCACAACAACTACTGTGGCGCAAAGCTCATCTCATTTGACAATGGTAGCAGTAACTCACAGGACGACTGCTGTCTCAAGAATCACATATTCACATCGACCGTTGGTGTTGTTGGCGCGCCAAAGACTGGCGACACTACTGGCGGCAGCACTGGCAGTACTGGCAGCAACACGGCCGAGTCAGAGTTGACGCGGTACTTTAAGAAGGAGTACTTTAAGAAAATGCATGTGATTGGACAGTTCAACTTGGGATTCATCATTGCCAGACTTGGTGGCGACCTATTCATCATTGATCAACATGCTGCCGATGAGAAGTACAACTATGAGACATTGCAAAAGAATGAAGTGATAAACTCACAGCCAACAATCAAACCTACATCACTTGGACTCACTGCTGAGGATGAGATGATCGTCCTGGAGCACCTCCAAATCTTCAAGAAGAATGGCTTTGAATTCCAAATTGACAACGACGCACCGCCCAAGTACAAAGTCAAGCTGGCAGCATTCCCCTTTAGCAAGAACACTGTATTCAATGCCAATGGTATGTATGCCCCTTTGATTGGAAGTCTGTTACATGATCACTCACTCATTCAATCAATCAAACAATAGATGTCTACGAACTTGTATCATTGATCAAGGACACAGTGATTGGAGTGGAGACGATAAGATTACCTAGGATTAGTTCAATGTTTGCTTCAAGGGCTTGTAGGAAATCGATTATGGTTGGAACTGCACTGTCACATTCAGAGATGAAGAAGGTATTGGACAATCTGTCTCTGTTGGAAAATCCTTGGTGTTGTCCACATGGTCGACCAACGATGCGACATCTCGTGGACCTCAGTGCACTCTCAACCCTAATCAACAAGCGAAACGAACCACTCACTAGACAAGTAAGCGATACCAATGGTGCCCATCAAACAGTTGTCCAGAAGCAAAAGCAACAACAACAGCAACAGCAATAGACTTGAGAGTGAGTCGAACCAATGAATGAACGACGAAGTGTATATATTTACCAAATCTTCTAGTTTGCGCTGGCCAACAGTCTGCCTGGGGCACCTGTGATATTGTTGGTGCTGACGACCTGCTTTGTGGCCAGGTCGTACACGACGTAGACAGAGTTTGAAACACTGCTCTTGGCACCACCAATGACATAGATGCGACCGCCAGCAACGGTGGCGCTGGTTGGGAATTGCATGGTTGGGAAACGGACGACGATCTGTGTGGCACCAGTCTGTGGATTGAGGCTGAACAGATAGGAGCTGGTAGCATCGAATCCGGTGTACAGTAGTGAGGTGGCGTTGACGTAGGTGACGTAGGTTGGGTAGCCCTGGTCGCCAATGAAGTTGGGTGTCAGGTAGAGTGGCGAACGGACAGACTTGCCCTGGAAGTTGTAGGTGAACAAGTAGGTGCAGCCAGTGGAGCTTACACACTTGAGTCCGCCAAATTTGAATCCAAAGCCAGGTCCATAAGAGACGATGACATAGATCAAGTTGGTATCTGGCAAGTAGACAATGTAGGCAGAGTAACCCGCTGGATTGTTGACCTTTGGCATCTTGGTGGCGGGGAAGTCCGAAGTTGGTAGACCTGTCTTTACGCTAAGTGTTTGGAGTGTCAATGAGTTATCAATCACAAAGAAATATGATGGAGTATCTGGGTTCCACCAAGCTGATGACCATTGGTAGTTATTGGCTGTGGCTGGATTAAATCCATTACTCTTGATCAATGTCTTATTGGACTATTTTGAGAATAAATTAGGTAAGTATTAAAACTCAATCAATGAATGAAGGATAGTTACCAAGTTGACCTCATCGATGAGGAAGTAGAGTTGGTTTTGGTCGTTAACGTTGTTGGCCAAACCCATGAGATAGGTGGAGTTGAAGTTGAACACCTGTTGGTATCCTCTCAACTCAAGAGTTGGAATATTGACAAAAGGTACGAATGAGTTGGATACATTTGACCATTTGGTAATATTGAAACCTGCATATGACAAAGCATAAACATTCTAAATTCATCCATCCATCATTGATTGATACTACAAGTTAGACGATCTATTCTATTTCCCAGGTACTAGTTTGAACACTACATACCACTTCAGCTTGGACTGTTGATGTAGCAGCCACCAAGAGTATGAGAGCAAGGATGTATAGATTATTCATTTTAGTTATCTATTTGATTGAATGATTGAGCGAATGAATGAATGATAAGAGAAATAATAATAAGGATACTTTGGTGAACAAACCTAGAGTTCACCGAGACTGGGGACGGTCTGAAGATGGACCCTAAACTGAAGGGTTATGCGAATCGTATCCTAATGAGTCGACGACGAGATTATAAAATATCTGTTTCGCCTATTCGTTTCCCCTTTTTGATTGGGTTCTGGTGCTCTAGAGCATGTGACAGTGATCACAATCACCGCATTGGGTTGCACTGATTGGTTACCTGATTGAGTAGGAGAATAGGTGGTTGCCATGATCATACCCCCAACCATCACCACACAATCACACCACACACCATCATGTAATTGATTGATCAATCAAACGAACGAGTGTATGAGTATGAAGGACAGTGTCTGAAGGTTATCCATAGACTGGATTGATTKGGATGTAACTCATAAACATCGAACCACTTCAAACATCAAAGACCAGAACAAGAACCAGTTCTCCATCTTCAAGATTATTGTAATATTCATCAAGTACATGTAACCTTGATTGATTGACTTGTTGTTGTAATTCGTTCTATTCCATTTGTGCGGGAATGAAATGAGTGATGTGAGGGTAGGGTAAGGGTAGGGGGTCAATAGTACAGCAGTTAACAATGGCTGCCAGCCTTCATTTTCTTATCTTTGTTGTTGGCATTGGCTTTGTTTTCTGAATCCCTGAGCACGTCGACAGAGTCTGGCAGATAGAGGCTCAGTATTGCCAGTCCAACATAGATGACACTGAGTACAAAGAACAGCAGCCATGACACAGAGTACTTGATGGAGAATGTGAAGATGGCGCCAGAGATTGCCGGACCAAATGATCTCAGCAGCGAGTTGGCTGACTGTGCCGTGCCCTGTGTCAGTCCTTGTAGCTCTGGTCGCGAGGCATTGGCAATCATTCCTCCGACAATTGGCAGACATTGCATGAATCCAACAGAAGTGATTGGTACAATGATCATCAAGATCACCCACACTGTGGCCTTGCCTTGAATCAAGTATCCCATGAATGTCAATGGGAATGTCATCATACCAAGACACAACAGCATTGAACCCATTAGATACTGTCTCTTTAGTCCCAATGTCCTTGATAGTCTCTTGAAGAATGTGATCTATTTTGATTGATTGATTGGTTAGTCCTGGATGCTGAGGTGAGAGGATGGAGCAACAACATTGATGGTCACATACCTGGAATATGAATCCAAAGAATCCCAAGACACTGAATATGATACCATTCTCGAAAGGATCCATTCCAAGTCCACGATGTTCAATCTGATGTATGTGTGAGTTGAACGTTAGCGGAGGTGATCAAACATTTACATTCGCAAAGATACCAATGTAACTTACACTTAATGAAGAGAATAGAACAAAGGCAAGAAGTAGACCACCATTGTTGAAGCTGTTTACACTTCCCAAGATGAGTAGCATTACAATCTTCCTGTCCTTGGCCATGCTCTTGAGTCCTTCCCACAGTGGGATGGCGTCTTGGTCTTTGGATATTTCGGTGGCCGACACACCGGGCTTGGCAAAGCGCGGATGCGTCTCGGGATGAATGAAGAAGATGAGCACGGCTGACACAAACACGATGCCACCTCCCACGAGACATGGGTAGATGTAGGGGTTGGGCTGGCCATCGGCAAGCCGAACAACGACACCGCCCAGCGTCGAGCTGAGACATCGAGACAGAGCAAATATGGCGCCAAGGTAGGCAAAGATCGTCGCACGATTACGTTTGTCAATCATGTCGGCCAATGTTGCTTGACTCAGTGCCGTTGTGTTACTGACCAGTCCTTCGACGAATCTGACCAGCATCGCGAGGTAAACATTTGGCATAAATGCAAAGATCGCAGTTCCAATGGTGGTCGAAAGCAGACTGAGCACCAAGAATGGTTTCCTTCCATATTTGTCAGAGAGATGGCTGAGTGTGGCGACTTGAGTTAGTGATTGATTGCTTGCAAGATGGCGAATGCCGGAGGATGAGTGGAGATGACATACCCTATAACGAAAGCAGAGAAGAAACGAGCCAAGCTGTAGCAGCCGATCAGGATGCCAGATACCCAGCCAACGTCACTCTCGGAAAAGTGCCACTTTTCCATCAGGAGCTTTGGGAGAAATGGTTGCACCAGTGTCAGGGAAAGTCCATCACTGAGCACTGCAGTGTAGATCACAATCACACGTATCCATTGTTGTCGAGTAATGGGTGGTGTGATGTCGCTGTTGCTGATCTTTAGGGAGGCGTCTGGCGTGGGCGACATGTGCAGCTCACCCATCTGCACGTCCTTTGTGCCTCTGCTATCCCTCTTTTTGTTGTCTGGTGTCTCAGACATTAGACTCTGAGCCTCGTCAACAAAGTCATCGTTGTTGTGAGGTGATCCAGAACCAGAGACTGTCGCCAAGTTGATCTCTCTAAGTTCTATCGAGTTGTCATCAGGGGAATGTTCGTCATCGTCATCACGACTCAACAATGGCTGGCGATGTTGTCGTTTCTTATCCCTGTTGCCATTGTTGCTGGAAGATAATGTTGGCGTCGTTGGTTGATCGAGTGTCACACCACCACCATTGTTGAGAGGTGGAAGAGGGGGACTTGGGCCACTACCACTTGTACTTTTGTTCAAGTTGGCGCTGCTGTTGTTGATGTTATTTTCATCATCATTACTATCGTCAAGACCATTCATGTCTTGTTATAAATATATATGCATATGAGTTCTATGTATCACAAGAATTGGGTATAAGTCGTAGAAGTGATGATCGAGGTTGTTGATGTTGTAGTTGTAGTTGTAATAGGGCAACAATCATAAAAGTATAATAATAAATAAATAATATATGTATATATGTATATATGTGATGGATGTTTGTATAAGTATCGTTAACCTTAGTGAGTCAGAGTTGTATGTATGTAGATATAGTATCTGTTTAGTTTGACAGTTGGATGAAGTGTTGCAGTGGCAGTAGTAAACACTACCACACCCATTCCCAACATTCTTTCATTCAGACACAGTATTGTCCCAGGGAAGAGAACACAAATTGATATTTTTGGGAATGTGCAAGTCCATCGGTCAGATTGAATTCTCACCCTTCACAATCACAAACTTAATCTATGTCCTCCACAACCATCATATCCAACTTATAATGTACATAACCCGGGTCTAGGTCATCATTTTTTATTATCTGTACAAGCCCAAATCATTAGGCCTGTAATCCAAGATACCTGAATATGGATATGAATATGATCAGAATATTTAAACCATAGTTATTCCATTTCTTTCATCCCAACCATTCAACAGAAGGTGTTCACTCGGCGCCTTTTATTTTTGTGAAACTCACAAGTTTATTATTGTATGTTCGACTCATATTCGTAAAGAGATAAAGAAAGTGATAGAGAAAGAATGAAGGACAACAGTTGGTGCTCACATTATATGTTTGGTAACAAATGGAGTTTCGCAGCTGTTTCAAAACCTAACTATATGGTAAGTGTAATGATTGAATGATTGATTGGTGATGAGTTGACACGGTGTCGTTCAATTATGTTCTAACAACGACTACAACAACAATGACTGCAACATTAACAACAACAACAACAGGAGGATGACTTGGGATTCCAACAAACAAGAAACAAACTAAAGAACACAACAATGTTTGCAAAGCAACTGCTCTCAATGATTTTGTTCGTCATGTTGATGATTATAACCATTTGATGGACTTTAAGAAAGAAGTTTATGGTTACCGTAGCTCCATCAACAACACCTTTGAAGGTACTCTATACATTCATTCAAAGAAAGAACGTACAATTGGAAGGAAACACGCATATACATCAACAGAATCTGATGTAACTGTAGGTTCGAGGGAGCATTTCGTACGAATGGCCCTTGAGTCTCAAAGCATACATTGACACAACAACAGAGTAGAGCGAGATATAGACAAACAGAGACAATACATCAATGTACAATTACTACTACTCTTTTAGTGAATGTACTTCCCTTCCCCCCAAACCTTGTCCCAAAATGGTCCAATCAATCGCCCACAAAGCCATGACTGTTCCCATGCACCCCACATTAAACTTGGGGGTTGTTGTTGTTTCCTTAGCTGAAATTGAATGGGTTGATCTTAATGATGATTGATGATTGGATGGTTGTTGGAGAAGGTGAGAGAGAAATACAAGGTGATGTGGAGGTGTAGGTGTTCATCATTCAAATTTAACCACAAGGTGAACATATAACAAATACAAATATTTATACATATACTTACACATATACATATAACAAATACAAATATATATATTTATATACTAATTTAATCTGTATACTGTAACATCACCTATGACCTTTCATTAGCAGTCGATCTTCACTCTCCACATCAACAACAACATCACAACACCAATCACTCATATCAATCACTATTGTATTAATATTAATAAATATTTAGTAGTGATACAAACAAGTATGTATATTTATATAACCACCCTCATATCACTCTATTCATTCAATCAAATAATACATATATTTACACACTCTATTGTACTGGTATTGGTATTCATTCAATAATTCTTCACTATATTACATGATTGCCATGGTGTACAATAGAATGTTTGGCAAATTGATTATATTGTGGTGATTATTGTTGGCTGTTGTTGTTGTTGTTGTTGTACTTGGTGGGACAAGACAATGTGTGTGCGCGACAATATATACTCCCATCACCACCATCACCATCACCACCACTCCCAAAGACATCACCATCAATTGACCTATCCATCCATATATCATCGTCGTCATCGTCATCACTGCTGCCACGCCAGACAGGATATCTTTAATCTTTTGTTGCTCATTCTCTTACTCTTACCAGACACCCATCCATCACTCACTACTCCACTCCCCCTTCACCTCTAATGCCTATGTGTCGTCTGTTTGTTCCCCGACACCAACCTAGACAGACTGACAGAGTACATATAAATACCAGATCATGTACATCTTATTAACATTCGACCTAATTTTCCTTTGGTCAATTTCTAGAGAATAAACTACTCCAGATTATATTTAAAAAGCAATATATAATATATAAAGATATGGTGCCAACTGTGATGGCATCGAATAGAACTCGTCTGAGTTGCAGTAGTAGTAGCGGCAGTATTGGCAATATAAATACCAACAGCATTAGTAGTAGTAGTAGTTTGTTTGAAATTGGAGGACTGAGTAGTATCCAACAACAACATCAACATCAAACAAAGTCAAACATCATTCAACAACATCAACAACAACAGCAGCAACATCAACCAAAAGTGTTAGACATAAACAAAGATTATAATGTTTGCTTCAGTGACTTTGGAAACTTCAACAACAAACATCTCCGTCTGCCTTTGCTGAGTTCAACCTCCTCGCCTCCCACCACATCTCTCTTGTGTTATACACTCGCCAATCTTCCAGCGCAACAACGCGCTATATTTCCATCTAGTGACCAGGATAATTTTAATTGTTCCGCTAGGGATGAGGATGAGGATGACGATATCACATTGTGTGATGACAGCAGCGAGTGTAGTAGTGACGACCAGCCTCCCGAGGAGCTCTATGATCAGTCTATAACCAAGTTAAATCCTTACCTTAGCCCAGCCAAACGAACAATTTCAATATCTCTCCCCGACCTGAGTCTCCTGTCGCATCAAGTCGCGGGCCAGGCACCACTCTTTAGACTGCCTCATGGCAAGGTGCTCAAACCACTGGTCTACACTGAGTACCAGTTCTACAAATCACTCCAGTGTCATACAGAGTTCTTGGACTTTACTCCCAAATTCTATGGTGCCATCGACATGAACTTTGTTGACAACAATCCATTGGATCAATCTAATTTATTCAAACAAGAGACATCAATATTCGATTACAATCATTGGAGAAACAAAGTTGTTAATAAGCCAAAGGAGGATCAGAATTGTAAGTGTAACAACATCAAATATTACCCATGGAATAACAATACTAACTCATTCCAATCATATGTATAGTGTACATTGAGATAGAGGACTTGACATATTTATGTAAATACCCATGTATTTTAGACCTTAAGATGGGAGTTAGACAACATGGAGTAGGCTCGACCTTACAAAAGATTGAAAGGATGGAGAAGAAGTGCAAAGCTACAACCTCTTCATCACTGGGGTTCAGAGTTTGTGGATTAAAGGTAAACATGATGCCACTAAACCAATCAATCAATCAATCAAATTGACTCCATATACTAACAAAATATTCTACCATAGGTATACAATCATGTTACTGGACAATATCAGACGTTTGACAAGTTCTATGGCAGGTCGCTACAGGCCCAGGACATACCAATGGTAATCTACAATTATTTGTGCAATGGTACACAGATAAGGGTCGACTTGTTACGCGATATAGCAGACAGGTTGACACAGTTGGTCAGATTGTTTGAGCACCAGAGGTGTTACAAGTTCTACGGTGGTTCATTGCTATTTATTTATGATGGTGCCAGCTGCAGTGTACACGACTCTCGTCTCCAAGTGAAGATGGTTGACTTTGCCCATGCCAGTCCAACTATTACGTCCGCCGCTCACTGGTCTCACAATGTCAACCATGCTGGCAGCACTTCCTTTGGTTCCGGCACAATGTCTCCCTCCTCGCTCTCTTCTTCGTCGTCGCCCTCTTCGTCACCTTCACAAACTCATGGTGATAGAGATCCCGATAGTGATAGCATGTTGGACGAAGGTTATCTCTTTGGATTGGGTAACCTCCTTCAGATCATTAATGGGCTAATCATTTCACATTCGACCACGTCAGTAGCAGTACCAGTACCATCATCTTTGTGCTCCTCAGTATCGTCACCTGTAATAAATCAATCAATCTAGTGTTTAACCTTAATTCCTAGGTGTGTCCATTGATCTTGACTGTCTGTCCCTGTTGACCCAAATTGCTATTTGTAGCAAACGACACATAATATTATATGACACTTGATGTCGTCCAGGTATTCGTCATCTAGCGCAACATGTTAATCACTACACTACTATTGTATTCCTTATTATTTGTGATTGATGTGACTTTGTGGGAATGTCATCAACAACTTTTGTTGGAACCCGATCTCTAATCAGTCCGTATGTGTGTGTTGTTAATTCGATCAACTTAGTCTTTGACTTAAAGATGGACCTGCTGGGGACCATCTTGCTTGCTACCTACCCCTTGTCCTAGTTAATGAAGGATACCCTTCCTCGAACAAAACAAACCTGTTTTGGGTGTAGTTTTTCACACTTTTGCGATCTCTCAAACAAACACATCGTTTCCACTTTGTTGTTTCAGTTCAACAAACACAACTTGGAGAGTGAGTTGAATGAGTGGCTGCACGCGAACCATCCTCTAATCAATCTATCTCTCTATCTGAACAATCAAACAAACAAATACAACTCATTGTACATTTGTGTGTATACCTTATATAGTTTAGAATATATATAAAATATAAATAATATACAATAATATAACATAATAACAAACATCATATACAAATAAGATCATAGGAGGTGTGACGAACTCCCAGACTTGAGATCAGCAAGCATCAACATCATTCATAACATATATCATATAGCATAAATATCAATCAATCAAACATATATTATAAGAGAAAGAGAGATGGATAGATCATTGCCAAAGGAGAATCAATGGTACTACCTGAAAAGGGAGTGCTTGGCTGGCAACGATATATCATCTATTCGTGATTCTTTGACATCGTCATTGTCGATATTCTCAGGTGTGTCGACATTTGACGAAGCCACATCTATAAGCGGTCAGACTTCATCGTCGTACTTGGCCACCAACTCCACACTGGCCAGCCACAATGCCAGCTACATCAGCGTCTATGGTGGCAGTACAACCGGTGGCGGTAGTCTCTACAGCAGTGTCTATAGTGCCACAAAGACCTCTAGCTATGGAGCATCAACCTATCTCCAGGCACAGCAGGATAATAATGATTGGAAGAATGGTATGATTGCATCGCATCAATCAAACATGAATGTTGTTGCGTTCCATCATCTAACTAATGCATTACTATCTCTCTCCAACACACATTAGTCCCATCATCAGCCGCAGCATTAACAAACAGTAATCAACCAAGTGGGCAGTATATTGATACAACCAACTCAACGACGTCGGCATCGGCATCAGCCTACGTTGACTCATTCACAGAGGACACGCCATCACCCCAACAGACCACGGGATCCAGTGGATTGGCAACGTCCAGCGGTTCCAGCGCATATAGCTCACCCTACGATCTTTCGTTTAGTGAGAAGCAGGCAATCGCACATCAACAGTTACAGGGCACAATCAATGGGCAGCCGACCGACCCACAGCTCCAGCAGATACAGAAGAAGATGGATACACAGCCTGCCAAACCAGTGTTGCCCTGGAACGAGGCCTTCCAGGAGCTGCTGGACCGTCCAATCAACTCCCACGAGGAGGAGCGACTGAGGAACCACAACATTGCGCATTTCTCTCAGATCCTTGCCAACACTGCGACCAAATACATTCGAACACTGGTGCAAGAGGTACACATTGCACCCGACATGAAGTCCATCAAGCCATTCGACGCAGGTGGATTCGCCGGAGGCGAGAAGTTTGTCATTGACAACATGTTTATCAAGTTTGCGCTCAACCCGCACTCGATCTACGAGCGCAACAACCCCGTCAGCTACTTTGCCAACAAGGCTGCCGGCCACGAGCTCAAGAGCATCAATGCGCTAGTGTCGTGCGGTGTGCCCAACCTGCACTTCCCACTGATGTGTCTGGTCAACTATCGTGGCTTCCGTCTGATAGTTATCTCTGAGCTGCCGATCAACGCTCACACACTGGTCTTTGGCAGTTCCAATGCCGGTGAGACCATCCACGAGAATGAGACAGTGTTCAAGATGATGGTCAAGATTGGCGAGATCCTCAATCTCCAAACACACAAGGTCGAAGAGCGTGGCAAGGTCAACAGCAAGCAATTCACCATTCCCCTGGCCATTGACATTGAAGGTCACTTTGGTGTCGATGGAAGGTATTATGTAGTTGGTATGTTTCCTAGATAGACGCGGGCATGTAACTAGAGAGTCACTGTTACTAACCTATCATTCATTCATTGGGGTTCATTAGACACTGCCAGACTGTTCCCTCCCGAGACACCTGTTCCAGGTATCACTGGTGGACATCTCTACAGACTCTTTAGACCAGAGTTTGTTAGGAGATATGAGAAGCAACTATGTTCAGACGCGTTTGCCGCGTTCAATGTTGTCGACCAAGTATGTATTCATACACACAACGAGACGAGCCAAAGGGCTGGCCAATCGCTAACCTAACCTAACAATCAACCCAGGAACCATTCAACGACGAAGCGGTCAAGGCGAACAACTATCTCATTCAAGAATATGTACCAGCGATACTTCAAAAGTCAGTGTTGGTAGCCAATCTGGAGAAGCTCAACCTCAAGCATCTCTTCCACAAGGATGGCATCAACATGCGCTATCTTGGCTTGATGTTGTATCACTTGACAAACTTGAAGACTGTGGACCCGATCATACTCTACAAACTGCAGGGCCTGCTGTCGGTGGAGATGGTGGCGCGTCTGATGCGCTTCATTCTATTCTCTGAGATGAGACAGATCAACTCGACGGCGGACCAGCCTCACCTGGACATGGCGCTCTCGCACATCAACCTGTTGATCTCGGACAACCGCCACTACTGGTCGCACTACCTGGGCAACGCGCTCGTGGCCAAGTACGCCTACACCTGCACGACCCTGCCCGATGTTGAGCTCAAGGTTGGACAGTTCATAAAGTCGGCCAACGGACTGCTCAAGTACATCAACGCGCGTCCACCAACATCGACGGCTGCCTCGCCCTTCCCCGACTCGTACTATGGCGCCAAGAAGGAGCTCAACTTCAAGTACAAGCTGCTCAAGAAGATCTCTGTGCTGACTGGTCTCGTCATTAGCGCCAAGACACTCAAGGACTTCAAGGCCAAGAGGGTGACACAGTTGGCCATCGAGGACATCACCGAGATTGCCGTCACGGTCAAGCACATGAACGTCTCGTCGTCGTTCAAGACGTTTGAGAACTTCAAGGACGCCGAGCAGTACTACCACCAACGAGCTGGAGTACAAGTCCAAGAAGCTGGGCAAGGATCACGTGCAGGTGGCCGCGGCCCATGTCCATCTTGCCGAGCTCTACGAGACCTACTCCATCTTCTCCAGTGCCGAGTTCCACTACAAGGAGGCCATTGCCATTTATGTAAAGCGATTTGGTGATGACATTGGAACAGCCAACTTCAAGGAGAAGCTGGCACTATGTAATATCAAACAGAAGAAGTTCAAGGAGGCCACCGATCATCTCGAGTCTGTCATCAGCATCAAGAAGAAGATCTTCAACGGCGAGAGCATAGAGGTGGCGGACAGCTATGACAACCTGGCATGGGCATGCCAATCACAAAAGGAGTTTGAGAAGGCAAACAACTATTACCAGATGGCCTTAACCATTAAGGTTAGTAATCCACGCTCAATCAATCAATCAATCATACTTACTCAATCACTCAATCAATCATATATATAGTTGGACAAGGGTAGTCATCAATTGAGTATAGCCAAGACATTGAACAACATGGGACATCTTAGGTTGTCACTCAATCAGTTGGAGAAGAGTTTGGAGATCTTTAATCGTGTGTTGGACATCTTTGTCAAGCAATATGGTCAAGATCACTCTGATGTAGCCGTGGCATTGGACAACATTGCTCTGATCTATGCCAAGACCAAGGAGTATGCCAAGGCAGAGTCTTATTTCAAGTATGTATTACATGCTCCCGAGGCAAGCATATAACACACATGACTAATCTCCTTCTTCATAGCCAAACTCTTACCATTCGAATCAAACAATTTGGAGAGGATAGCAGATTCGTTGCATTGACCAAGGACCATTTGGCTCAGCTCTACTTGGCATGGGGCAAGTCCAAGTATGGTGATGCCGAGAGATTGTTTAGAGAGTGCATCAAGATCTCGGAGAAGTACCCCGATCACTATCTCAAGGGCTTCCTCAGGTACAACTACTCCAAGCTCTACAAGTTGAGAAAGGACAAGACATTGGAGGAGAACCTGCTCAAGGATGCACTGCAGATCTTTGAGACACACAGTGTCGCCACTGACCTGACGGCCAAGATCCACGACAGACTTGAGCAGCTGAAAAAGTCTGGCCTGGGCAAGATCATCAATTGGCTGGGCTCCTCGTCGACCCAGAAGAAGAACTCGCAGATCCAGATCTCACAGCATCATGATGGTCGCATGCAGAACTCGTCCAACACCAACTCCAACCAGAACGAGATCCCTGAGGAGTGGCAAGACATCCTCAAGGAGGCCGGCATCAAGGCCGATCTGTCCGATCCCAAGCTGGCCGAAGCCATCAAGAACTTGGAGCTGGAGGAGTTTGACGCCAACAAGAAGGGTTCGTTCACCGAGGCAATCAAGACTGGCAAGCTGCTCAACAATGGCCGAGTCACATGGGACACCAAGAACGCTGCGGCCATCGAGGCCCCCGCCAAGGCCATCGCCAATGGCTTTGGTCAGCTCACCAATGCGCTCAACCACAAGAAGGAGAAGTCGTCCAAGAAGGACAAGGAAGAGAAGGAGAAAGTCACCCAAGCTCAAGGCGCCATCCGCACCAATCTCTCCACTATCTCCAATATCGCCAATCACACCATCACCAAATCTCACATCGTCGACATCATCCAAGTCAGTGTCGTCGTCATCGCCAAAGCTCAGATCAAGGATGACACATTCGCGCACCCTCCTCCTCCTCGTCCGAGAAGTCAATGTCGTCCTCATCCAACTCCCGACAATCACTCAATTTGGATGATGAGATTATGCACAGAAGATCTTCTCTTGAACAAAGCGTATCAGACCATGACTTTGCTTCGATCGAGCACGTGGACCCCGTCATCAAGTTGGACTCATTGATGGACAGCAGACCGGCGCCCATTACATCGTTGGCCTACCCACCACCACCATCAGCCACTTCGACTCCAACCGTTCAGAATGAGCATGCACCAGTGGGCTACACCAAGGCCGGTCCAATCAGTCCCTATGTCCAGGCTCAACCCGCGCCTCCTGCATACCCCCAGGCTCAAGCCGCCCCCCAGCCATCCTATCTCATGCAGCCCAAGCCACTGCCCCCTCAGCAACATCCTCTCCCGCCCCAGCAACATCCTCTACCGCCACACCAGACAGGACAGTTCTACCATCAAAGCAACCAACAGGCCCATCCACCTCCACCTCCACCAGTGGTCACATATCCAGCAGGCTATCCCTATCAACAACAACAACAGCAACAACACTACCAGCACATCTATCCAACTACACAGCAATATTCTCAACAGCCTTATGTCCAACAGCCACAACAACAGTACCAACATCAGTATCCACAGCAGCATCAGCAACAGACACATCAACAAAGCCCTTACTCGGCCACAACAGTCAAGCCATACGTCAATCCACAACCACCTCCAACCGGCTACGGAGCTCAACCAACATCCCATTTGTATCCATCGCCCAATCAGTATACTGCCACCAACTGGGCACCCTATCAAGCAAAGCCAGCGGCCGCCTATCCGCCACCTGCCCCCGGAGGCCCTTCACCTTACACAACTGCACCAAACACCTCCTATCTGCAACAGCAGCCACAGCAACACCAACAGCACCAACAACAACAACAACAACAACGCCCTTTTGTATTCTCTGGAGCTGCATCCTTTGTCCCCTACGAATACAACTCACAGACACCTCCTCCACCTCCCCAGCCTCAACATACTATTCCTCAGACCGCAACACCACAACCTTACACCAACTATCCAGCGCCATACAAGAACCCAGCAACAGCTTATGGCGCTCCACCACCACCAAGAGCTGCTGCTGGTGGCCACTACTATCCCCAGTTCGCACCCCAAACGGCTCCTACCCCTGCTCCCGCCCCAATACTCTATCCACCACAACCAGCAGCAGCACCACCTGGACACGGCCCCCAGGCTCCACATCGTCAAGCCTACCAGAACTACCAGCAGTCAACCTTCCAACCATATCAGAACCCAACCGCGGCGCCTTCAGTAGTTGCACCACCACCCGTACCACTGCAGTTCCATCAGCTCTATCCAGACATGAACTCCAGCTACGGAACAATGCCAGCAGCGCTGCAAGAGACAAGACCTCACAATCTGCAGATGCACGAAAACTACGACATTGTTGGCGAGGTGAACGATGACGATGACGACACCAGCAGCAACAGCAGCAGTGGCAGCAATGGATCAATCAATTGGAGACTACCAACTGGTGCAGACAAGTCACACATTATTGCTCAGTTGAAGAAGTTGTACAACAATTAAGATAATAAACAACATAACAACATACATTGACAAAGTTTATGATGATGATTGGAAACATGATGGCACTGGATATGTGCCACCAGTTGCCAGACCACTTGCGACATGCTCGCAGGCAAAGTAGCTGGCAACAGGCCCATCAGAGTTTTGGAATACCACACCATCAAAGAGTATGTTGGTCATTGGGTTGGTGGCACTTCCAATGATAACTCCAGTCTCCTTGACTGGATTGATCACTGTGATGTTCCTGAGAGTGATGTCGACGTAGCTGGCATTGTTTGGCATGTTACACTCTGCCAATGGTATCTCTGGCCAACATAGACTGCATGGATGTGGCAGACATATGTCTACATTGTCTGATTGTTGTGCGGGACCGATCCAAATGGGCCATTGCTCAGGTTCAAACATTACAATGTTCTCATAGAGTACGTCAGAGATCAATCCTGATCCTCTAAACTTGGCGTAAACACCCTTGTAGGTCTTGTGCATGTAGCAGTCTCTGAATGTAATGTTCCTCACATCCGAACCGCCAATCGATCCAATAGTCAAACCAAGTCCACTTGCATTGACACGTTCAATCAACATATTCTCTGAGCCATCCTTCACGGCAACACAATCATCCTGGTTCCAAACCGAGCAATCATGTATCCAAACATTCTTTCCAGTGACATCGAATCCATCAGTATTGAATGCGCTGTTATTGTAGTTGAGTTAACATTAACGTTTGTTTGTTTGTTTGTTCGTGTGAGGGTACTTACAACAAGTTCCAGTAATCATGTCCATCAAAGTCATTTCGTCTGTTTGATATATGACTGTATCTTATCTCTAGACCATCGACATCATAGATCCAAACAGTCCAGTATGGTGAGTTCTTGAAGAATAGGTTCTCGAGAAGTATTGATTTACAGCTGCCCATTGACAACATCCTTGGTCTGTTCTCTTGGTACTCTGCATATCCTAGCAGACCCCACCAAGCTTCGCCCTGACCATCCAGTGTTCCAAGTCCACTTGAGGTCAGCGTTACATTGTTAAAGTTGTCAAACTTGAAACACTCCAACACCTGCCCGTTGGCTGTGCGGGGCCACGTGTCGATGTTGTCCGTGAAAATAATGGTACCTTCGAATCTAATGATAACATCCGATATACCTTCAGCAATGATGCCGCCCACCATGTAATAAGTTTCGTTGGGGAAGATGAACTCATCACCAGGTCGTAGAGATGCCAGTGATGTGTTGAGTAGTGCACCATTCTTCCATGCCACCTCTAAGGACTTGTCATTGGGAACTCCATCGAATGTTATCAATACAGAATTCGTTGTCGTAGTTGCTATTGCCACCAGAAGTATGAGCAATGTCAATATCTTAGTATTATTATTATTATTATCTATGTACATATCTATTTATATTTATGGATATTGGTGATATATTAATATGTATTGTAGTAGAATTAGAGATTTGAATGAGGTTGGAAATTTCCAATTGATCAAAAATATCTTCAACATCCGTTCCGATTGAATTGAAAAAAAATCACACTTACAATGTGATCAAACAAATAAAGATAGATAGAGATATGATTTAGCCTTCATTTGAAATAACAATACAAGTCACTTCAGAATAATTCGATCGATTAGTTAATTTAAATCATACTGGCACATGTAACATGAGGAACTTCCAGAGTCGAATGATTCGTTTTCCAAAGTGTTTTGATGTCGCTTCGCGCACTCAATCACTTCATTCGTTCATTCATAGACAGTGGGTCTTCAATTACTAACTGTCATACTCTCAAGGTATGTCCTCTTGGTTACACCAATCATTATACATATAAATAAATAAGTTTATATGATTCGTTCATTCATAGACAGTGGGTCTTCAATTACTAACTGTCATACTCTCAAGTGAACGTTCAATAATATTAAGAGTACATCTCTTTATATTAAACTTTTTTCTTTTAGTTTAGTTTAATCACTCTACAGCGTATTGCTTTAAGTTCCTGGCCAGGACAATCACAGCTGTACTCTGTACATTCATTCTATGTCTTCGTACATCAATTCATCAGACGACCACGTCAAAAAAATCAGCGCATTAAGTCATGACGACCTCGTCAAGCAGTACTGCGAACTCGAGATCGTCAACATGGATATGGCGAGCGAGCTCGAGGCATTGCGCAAATGCAAGGAAAGGCTTGATCGCATGGAGGAGAAGCTGCAGCGCACGTCGGAGAAATATCGTGCCACTCGTGTTCGTGAGATCAAGCTTCTCGAAGACAATGTGGAGTTGATCAGGGAGCACCGGATTACGCTCAATGARTTCAACTTGGCGAGGGCTAAGGCCAACGCTGCCCCTGAGGAGCCGGTYGTTCTCCCCAGACCACTTGCCGTCCCTGCCAACGAAGAGTTCGGCGCGAAGGTACTCCAACTGCTCGCTGGGACGCGCGAAWTGGGTGACCGTTCCACCTCATGAGTGCAACCAGATATCTCCAATCTTCACTCAGGTTGCTGGTTTGTCCCTCCACACGCTACCTTCGCTGAG